>NC_068291.1:30207915-30489408 GCF_025860055.1 Xyrauchen texanus | reverse complement strand
AGAGATGGCGATTTAGTCCAAGACTAAGACTAATCTGAGAGGTCAACAGGGGCCGGTTGCACCACCCATGCGTAAATTACAATTTAGCCTAATTAATTTGTAAATTAGTACCAAGCTACAATTTATGCACTACTAAAAATTTTAACTTTGCACCATTGAACTTAGGTGAAACATTTTATGGAAGCCTCCAACCAGGAGGTTGATTATAAAAATGCAAACTGATTAAATTACATCAATGAGATCATGTTTTGCTCGACAGACTTCAATCCTTTAGACGTATATGATGATGTTGAAATTTACACTCATTTACATTTGAGAGAGAACATTTTGTAAAATAATGACTTTCTGTGTGATTGCCCAGTGTCACTGACATGCACAGTTACAAAATACTCAACACATACCATATATAAAGGATATTAAAATAAATAAATGTTAAAGTTTTCCACTCTGTTGTTATTTGTTCATATTTATTTATTACCTGAATATTATTTAATTATATACCTACTTTTTATTATATTAACATATTTTTAAGTAGCCTATCTTATTTAAATATAAATGTAATTTTATTACCGCTAATATTTACGTGAGACAAAAACACTTTTGTTTACAAATTTAAAGGCTGCTTATTGGATCAGTAAAGGTAAACGGCATATCTTGCGATTACACATTGCTTTAAAGAGAGCTTATGACCTAATCGCTTGGGTTAAGAACAGGTGGTGCAACCAAATTAAGCACCGACTTGTTTACAAGCTAACTAGTAGGAACTAAGCCCTTAGAATTTTACACCCAAACTTAAGTGAGACCTTACGCATGGCTGGTGCAACCCTACCTAGACCATCCAGAGTATAACTGGATATATGTTTCTAGCAAAGGCAAGATGTAATCGGTGTATCTGTATGTTGTTAACCCCTCGTGTTTTAGATATGCAAATAAAATATGCAGCTAAACCTTAAATGTATCAAAAATGCAGTAAGTTTTAAGTTGTTCAATCCAGAACTAGTTACATGGTAAATTAATGGTAATTCTATTGAGAAAATCCCCTATACACAATGACGAGGCTGATCTGTGTTCAGTGATCATGGTCTTTAATTTTATTTGTTGATTTGCAATTGTTAAATATTGCTTTTCTGGACTGAGAGGTTATGCTCAAATAGCACTTTAATTTGAATTTGCAAACAAGTTATTTTGCAGGGAATCGTGGACAGAAAGATGCTAGCACAGAAAAGTCGACTCTCGCTTGTTTAGATCCTATTGACTAGGATTGAAAGATTTGCTCCTAAATTTGAGTGTGTGGCACATCCGCTTAAAGGAATTTTTCACCCAAAAATGAAAATTCTCTCATAATTTACTCACCCTCATGCCATCCCAGATGTATATGACTTTATTTCTTCAGCAGAACACAAATATATGAATATCTTAACTCTGTTAGTCCATACAATGCAAGTGAATGGTGACCAGAATTTTGTAATGCCCAAAATCACATAAACGAAACGTTAAAGTAATCCATATGACTACAGTGGTTAAATCCATATCTTCAGAAGCAATATGATAGGTGTGGTTGAGAAACAGAACAATACTTAAGTCTTTTTTACTCTAAATCTCCACTTTCAGATGTGAAAGTGAAAGTAAACAGGCACCACATGTATCTTTCAGATGAAAAAGTGAAAGTGGACATTTAGAGGAAAAAGATCATCAATTTGTGTCTGTTTCTCACCCACACCTATCATATTGCTTCTGAAGAGATGGATTTAACCACTGGAGTCATATGGATGATATTCTTCTAAAAAGCTTTGTTTGTGTTCTGCTGAATAAAGTCATGCACATCTGGGATAGCATAAAGGTGAAAAAGATTCTGAAAGAATATTCATTTTTGTGTGAACCATCCCTTTAAGAGTATATTTAGGAGCAGTTTGCACTGTTCCAACTTCTTTTCCCTTGTTAAGGAACATGTCATCAATGTACAATATGCTAGTATCCAACAGTGAATAAAATGGTTTATAAAAAGACTAAATTAGGTAAATTGCTTTTGAATGCAGATGTAGAGTTTGTAATGTGAGTAAGCTTATTACATTTGGTTATCAAAAATCTGTTATCAAACGTCATCGTCTGCTTTTTTCTGCTCATCCGATTTGAGTCTTGTTTTGCAAACAGCTTTCTGCCATTCATGCATGGTAAACGATGTGCTTGGCTTTTCTTCCAGGGTAAAAGGGAACAGAACATTTTAAAATGATTTGCTGAAGCTAGTGACATTTCTCACTTTTCCGTGCTCCACGTCAGCTGGTGTGCCATGGTGATTTTTGTTTCATTTGTGTTATGTTGAAACGAGGGTGTAGCCCAGCAGTTTAGTATTTATTTGCATACATGTGTGTGCAGTCAGTGTTATGTTGTTTAGGTTGTAAGAAACAAGTGTTTAAAATGTACAATCTAAATGGGATTGCTTTTTAATAATTAAGAAATTAGGTGCGAGGGGGCCAGGGTAGCTCAGCATGTATTGACACTGACAACCACACCTTGAGTTGCATGTTTGAATCCAGGATGTGCTGAGTGACTCAAGCCAGGTCTCCTAAGCAACCAAATTGGCCCAGTTGCTAGGGAAGGTAGAGTCACATGGGGTAACCTCCTCATGGCCGCTATAATGTGTGGTTCTCGCTCTCTGTGGGACACGTGGTCAGTTGTGCGTGGATGCCGTGGAGAATTGTGTGGGTCTCCACACACGCAACGTCTCTGTGGTAATGCGCTCAACAAGCCATGTGATAAGATGTGCGGATTGACGTCTCCGACATGGAGGCAACTGAGATTTATCCTGTGTCACCTGGATTGAGATGAGTCAATATGCCACCATAAGGACTTGGGGTGCATTGAGAATTGGGGAGAAAAGGGGAGAGAAAACAAAAAGGTATTGGGTGCGAGAGGCTGTGCTATATTGTGAATATATAGTCACAGTTTAATGCTGGTGTTCCACACAACCGGCATCTAAAATACAGCATTATGTTGGGTCCCTTATTGTCTTTATAAAATATTTACTACATTATACTAATATTGATATGGTGAACAGTTGTTTTGTGTCATAGCTGTTATTATATTGTAGATTTTAGTATGGCTTAAACAATGTATTGACCAATCAGCTCCCCTATAAAGATTACGTTTAATAAGAATTTGTTTGTCAACCAAAACATATCTTTGTCATTTGTGTGTAATAATGTGTCTGTTTGTATGTTGCCAATGCCATTTAATGCACAAGGATGTAGGACAAGGATGTAAACTGAGCGTTAACGATCACAATCTGTCCTATGTGTGTTGTGTGACAGCTAAACCTGGGGGCCGGGTGAGGTGTCAGTACTTTCCTGCCATGGATAAGGTGCTGTTTGTGGACGATTACGCTGTTGGCTGCAGGAAGGACTTGAATGGGATCCTTCTTTTGGACACGGCCCTCCAGGCCCCTGTGTCGAAGCCAGAAGATATTGTGCAGCTGGAGCTGCCTGTTACTGAGGTAAGAGACGCAGCATTTCAGAACCACATTCAGATCTATAGGTCTACATTGATTAGATGTTGGTATTAGGTGTGTCAGAATCCATTGATCTACATTAGATCGATGTATCGATCAAATAACAACAATGCGATGATATCATTGATGCAGCGCATAAAGAAAATGTATATAGTTTTTAGATGTACTTTTATTTTGACACTCTCATGCCAGCCATGTCAGTAAACATTTCTGTTGAAGTGCGACGCAAGTTCCAGATGATGCAGCAACCTAGAACCCCTGGGCAGTAGCAGCCAAGAAAAAACATGCAACGTATAGATGAAGTTACTGTTTACAAACAAATGCTCCGCACACACACACACACGTGATCATCAATATTCCAACCTAGTTACCAGCGGTTGTTAGGTTTGAATATTGTTTATCATTGAGGATCACATGTATGCGACTTCATTTTTTATATTATCTTTGTTCTGTTTTATTGCTTTCAACAGCTGATTTACCTACTTTTGTTGTGGATGTCTCAATGTGGATACTGGATTTGCACTTTTCAGAGAGTTCAATAAAATGTTCAAACTATATTTTGGTTGCAATTGTGAAATACAAAATGTAACTGATTGTGTAAAATAGGCACACAATGTCTTTTCATATCAATCACAGGCCCCTGAATCGAATTGACATTGCAGCAGATTTGAGGTATCGGCAAACATCGGATCGCAGGCTAAGAGAATCAATATAAAATAATATTATTAAATAATATTAGAAATAGAGTTGTAGTGGAATACTTGACCACTCACTATCAGTTAACAATTGATAATGTGGTCGTGTTGTAGGGCTGCAACTAACGATTATTTTTTGATTATTTGATAATCGACTAATCTAAGGATTATTAGAATGATTATTAGACTATTTGGCCGATTATTGCAATGATTAATTTTTAGCTCTTAACCGACTATTCAGCTTTTGCCCTGACTTAAAAGGTTGTAATAAACGTGCTTACTAACAATAAAGAGGACAGAATCATCTTTTAAAAATACCTCTAAATGACGTTCACTGAATTAAAGGAAAAAAATCTTTTTATTAAGTTTAACTCAGTATAAAATTCACTGCAAAAAATCCTATCGTTATCAAGTGTGTGTCTTGTTTTCCATTTAAAATGGTCTTCAAATCCTTAAAACAAGATACATTTACTTGAAGCAACATATAAGATATTTAGACTTGCGTATTTGAAGTGTATTTTGTATAGAAGTGTATTGTTTCACTTGATTATACTTCTGCAAGTGCAGTAAAGACAAAATATACTTGTATTCAAGATATATTCTCTAAAACCAAGTCTAAATATTAGTGGTGTACCAATCAGGAAATTTGAGGCTGATACGATCTGTTTTCTTTTTAAAAAAATTTTTTTTATACAAGGATCGGCTGATACTGATTTTGTTCTTAAAGTGCCCTTTGCCACACTTTTGCAAGTTAAATGCTGTATATGTTTATGCTCCACACAAATTATTATTACTTTACAAAAAGCTTCAATTTGTTAACATTATTTAACAATATTACTGCAGTGTATGAACTTAATGTTAGTTACATCATATACTAATACATTTTTAAAATCAAAAGTTGTATTAGTAAACATTAATGCACTATGAACTAACGATGAACAGTTGTATTTTTATTAACTAACATTATGATTAATAAATGCTGTAAAAATATGTTGTTCGAGCCTAATGATTCCTAATGCATTAACTAATGTTAAAGAAATTAAACCTTTTTATTATGTGTTTTCAAAATTACATTCAAATTACATTAATTGTGAATTGCTAACATTCGTATTGAAAACAGTTATTAATAGTTCTGTTTCCAATATCAAAAGGTCAATGTGACATACTGGCAACCAAAAACCATAAGAGCATCACACAGCAGAGATGCTTTCAAAAATAAGAAGCATATCTCCGTTACAAGCTCTAAAACTGCTCCAGTAAGAAATCATTTATATGTATGATTTGTTTACTGTCTTTGGCATCTTTTTGTAACACAAATAACTAATTATTACGCAAATGCGTGAAGATGAGTTGCCGTGATTGAAGGTTAAATAGTTATATCTTTTATTAGTGGTATTGTGACCAACATTAATCTGATTTCAATTGGGATCCTCACGACTCGCATTACATCACGTGTACTCAGATTTGTATTTGCATGTTTATTTGTTGTTTAATTAGTTTTTATACCCATTACCAGCCTCTTTATCCTCTTCAAGCTCACTGTTCAGAGTCAGAATAACTACTGTAATGACTCTAGAAATCGGGCAGCTTAATATTCATACATGTGTTGTGTAATTCTTACACATTTTTTAAAACAAATGGCATATTCATGTGAATTACATCATGTCTGAAAGTTTAAATTTGCAAATGCTTCGAATTGCCAACAACTCACCCTCCAAAGGCCACTCTGTCATGCTTCAAGGGCTGAGCAAGCTCTCTTTCATTAGAGTAGCAGTGTTTTTGCGATCGCTGATCACAGATTTAAGACAAATATCAGCTGTTTTCGAACAGTAGCTGATCGATCTGTGCACCTCTACTAAATATCTTGTATGCTGCTTCTCAGGTGAATGCATATTTTTTTGCAAGGGTTTTTAGATATTTAAAAATATTTGTATTTTTAATATTATATTCAATATTCAAAGATAAAAAATATATATATTCTGCAGTATAGCTGCTAAAGAAAATGTACTTTTTTTTAATTTATTTTTTTTAAAGTTGTTTTAGATATTTATATTGGAAAACAAGCAACCCATGCAAATAGCAACGGGAGAGTTTATTCATGATAACAAGCCAACGAACAACATGAAAGATAAGGTCGCACCCATTATTCCACATTATTAAAACACAAAAGAAAATAATGACGAGGCAGCCTTTCGGGAGTTCTTCTTTTTTTTTTTCGGTCATTGCAGGTCACTCGCTTGTCAGGACGGCACACACACCAGTGCGCAGAGCAAAAAGATGGAACAGTGCATTCGAGATGCTTGATACATTTCTGAAGAAACAACTGTGCTATTTGAACCACTTCACTATCACCTGTGCAGGTGTGGAGAGGAGAAGCTGACAGCTGCACTCTCATAGAAGCAGATATATTTCATCCTGAACCAGCAACTTTCATTTGTGCTTAAAAATGAATGATGTAGTTTACAAGGATTGGATTACAAGCGTCGACTTGAAGGATGCATACTTTCATGTTCCGATTGCACCTCTGCACAGAAAGTTTCTTCGATTCAGTTTCGAAAAACCAAGCGTACCAATTCAAGGTCCTACCATCCGGTCTGTCTCTGGCCCCTCATGTTTTCACGAGGTGCATGAGTCTCTGTCGGTCAGGGGTAATGAAACTGTGCGCTAGTTATGTAGGTAACTGTGGTTCTGTAAATTCCGGATGACCACCAGAGTTATTTGTCACACTGAATGCAGGAGAAAGACGTACAGAGGCTGAACGCAGAGCTAATGTGGCTATTATCCTTGAGGCTCAGCCTACGTCACTACGTGACTGTTGTTATATTCTCTCAACCTATCTAGCTGGCACTGTGATAATCCACTAGTGTTTAAGCACTGCCTCTGGCTATATTTGCAGCAATTTTCTGTTTCAATTCATAACTCTTTCAGCCTTCTACAGGGAGTAAAAGATGTCATAAAGCAGGCCTGGAAAGGCATAAAAGTGTTAAAATAGCAATTGCATTCTTTCACCGCAACAGTAGGAAGAAAAAGAGATCTGGATACCTGGCCATGAGCTCAAAACATCTCCAGACACACATCCAAGAACCACAGAGTCAAATTCTTATCCATTCAATGATGGCAAAAACATTCAAACTCAACACTATGTGTAATGCTACAGTTATTTGAATATTTGTGTGAGGGCATTACACTGCCAGAAGCTGACAGTGGTGGAAGATGTATTCAGATCTTTTATTTAAGTACTAAAATACTAATACCACACGGTGAAAATACTCCACTAGTAGTAAAAGTCCTGCATTCAAAACATTAAGTAAAAGTATGTAAATATTATCCGCAGCAAGTACCAAAAGTAAAAATATGTACTTTGTGTTTTACTATTTTATACAGTTGAATTCAGAAGTTTAAATTCACTTAGGTTGAAGTCATTAAAACTAATTTTATAACCACTCCACATATTTCATGTGATCATTTATTATTATTATAATTTATAATAATGTTATAATGTTAATTTCATAATGATAACAAAGTGCAAACTCTCATCTTAAATTTGTGTATTTTCAGATATATCAAGTGAACCATGAAGTAATTATAGCCATTTGACAGACTACCAATTTCAGAAGACCAAAAGTTATTGCTCAATTTCCTATAAACCTAAATAAAATGATCATATTTAATATTTATTTGCAGATTCTTTTAATTTGATGACCAAATAATACCCTCATACTAAAGCTGGATGTCTGAATTTTAAACTCCTAATCATTGTTTCATTTCTAATCCAGTGTGCTGGACAGAGCCAAAATAAAAAAAATTGTGTCATTGTCCACATACGTTGACCAATCTGTATAAATCCCAAACCAATCTTACTCCTGTTGGCTAGCCCAACACCTAAACTTCTCCTTCCTACAATTACAAGGGTTCAGACATTTGTAAACATTGGGTATGTTCCTCACCATCAGGAATCAGGGGTTAACCCCTGGCAACATATCAGCAGTTCCCTCTGCTCGTGACCACTGCTAGGCAACACCATGCGGATGTGCCTTATGACAAGCAATCGCCCTAATAACAAAAGTAACAACACAGAAACTATTCATTATCAGGGGTCACCCTAGAATTAATTTAAGACATGGAGGGGTTAATTGGCACCCCTTCTCTGGAAACGGAAGTATTATTCATAACATCTAACTTTTATAGATCGATCTGCCTTACTTTGGATAAATTAACCTATGTGGTCAGAGGGAAATTAAATAAATTCAGTAAAATATGGGACACTTATGCAATTCCTGGAAAGTGATTAAGCTGAAATTAATGCGTGAAATTGATCAATAAAATGACAGCGTCTGTAAATTTTTTTTTATATATAATTGTTTTATATATTTTTATATATTATTTGTATTTTTTCTCCTGAATGTTCAGTGTTGAGGGTGGGGAGGGGAGTGTTTATAAATGTCATTGTATGTATGACTGTTCTATTTGCACTTCTTATCTTTTAATTATTAACATTTTTCATTGATTCAATAAATAAAGAAAATAAAAACATATAAACATAGAATCAGCATTTAAACTCCACCCTGACCCCCAACAAACATCCTTGTGGTCACACATGAGTTCATACACAAAGCAAACAAACAAACAAAAAAAAATATAATAATCATACACATTTAAACCTATACTATTCTCTTCACCGCCTCACCCCGAGAGCCCTCCAAAAACACCAAATAGATGCTCCATTTCCCAACAAACAAATCCAAGTTACCCCAACTTCCAAATGACACCTCCTCAAAAGCCATCACCCCTCCACATCTCCGTGCACCACTTCCGAATTGGGGCACACTAGCTAATAATCTGGCGATTATCACACTGGAAGAGTCTAGGACAAAATGAAACCCGAGTGCCCAACACGTCACACGCAAAACTCTGGACCTTCCACCAGAATTCCTGGATATCAACACACCACTAAAAAACATGGGCTGTGTCTCCATCCTCTGATTGGCATTGCCAGCAGGTGGGTGTGTCTTTAAGAACAAGGCTATACAATCTACTGTGGATCCTGATAAAGTCTTGAATCTATAAAGCGCAACCTTGCATCTCTAGATGCAGACTTGACGTTCTTTAGAATCCTAGTCAACACTCCCTCCTCAATACAAAGTTGAAATCTTTCTCCCATAATCTCTTGATAGACTTGTCCATACAGAGTGCAAATGCGAGATTAAAAAGGTGTAACTTAATGTCTCTGATTAGTTTTATAGAAATTCTTTGCAATGGTGAAATTGGGCAAGAACTTCCTTTTCAATACAAAACCAGGGAGGGGCTCTCTCAGGTGGAAGCAACAATGAGCCAAATGTCTGAGACAGAATGCATAAAACAAAATCTTCGATAGGCCTAGCCTACATTTGTCAATCAGCATATGTAATTTATTGAAAAGTAATCTGTGACGCTTACCATTCCAAATGAAGGACACCTCTATGCTAAAAAATTGCTTGACTTAAGAGACGGGGACATCTACAGGGAGCGATTGTAGCAAGTAGTTACATTTTGGAGTAAAATAAATTTTAATTACATTAATCTTCCCAATCATAGATAAATGTAATGAAGCCCACCTGCCCTAATTGCTCAAACAGTTTTATTAAGGGGTCAAACTTACCCCTAACTATATCGTTCAAATTTGCTGGGAATAAAATGCCCAAATTCTTAACCAACAGGGTGCCACTGGAAGGCACCTGGCTGAAAAGCCGTTTCTGGGCAGCATGCTGTCAGAGCCAAAGTTTGGGATTTGGAATCTGTTTCCTGAGAACTTGGAAAAGGAATTAAAAATTCAAGACATAGATCTAGAAGGGTCGGACAAGAATAATAAAATATAATCTGCGAAAAGCAGAAGCTAATGCACCACATCTCCCGCCATCACCCCTGGAAAATCCTCCTCCTTATCTCGGCTGCTAATGTAGCTAGGTCAAGACAGAACAATAATGGGGAAAGAGGGCAATCCCGCCTGGTTCCCCTATCCAGAGTAAAATAATCTGAAATTACTCAATTTGTTTGTACCGCCACTAATGTGTGTGGTATAAAGCAACTTAATCCATCCAATAAACATACTTCTAAACCCATACATTTCCAAAATCTTATCACATTCTGCCATATCAAACACCTTTTGGCGTTAAGTGTGATTGCAGTGACTGGAGTCTGATCATTCGCCACTGACCACATGATATTGATGAAACGGCAAATGTTATCAGAAGAGCTGCGACCCCCAATATACCTCTGATCTGGGATTGCATCATGGTTGGTGGATGCTTTCAATTCTTTAATGATTCCGTATAAACTTATAGCAAAATTGGAGCCAATTCTCCATAAGATCAAAAAAACTCAACGGCAAAGCCATCCGGCCCCGGAGCTTTGCCTGTAGGCAAGGCCTTAATTACCTCACCAAGCTCCTCCAAGCAGTAAGAATGTGCAGATTTATCCACAACACTGTCCTGAAGGAGTGTTACTACACAAAACAAAAACCTGGCCGCTAGGCGGAACAGCACAAAAAGAAACAAAAAGGGGCCCAGTTACCTCAGACGGTCCACTAAATGTTCATTTAGTCTGGCCCACACGGCTGCAACGTGAGAACCTCACAATTACTTACTCGTTCCATTCACTTTATAAAGGATATTGCTAGTTGTGGACAAGTAAATACTTTGCAGCCATCCATAGCATCTGTTCTCAATTTGGCCGGGAACATCAGTGCGAAAGCAACCCTCCGTCGATGCAAGAATTTCTTGATGGAATTTTACTACACAAAACAAACTCCAGCCTCTATGTGGAACCAACACAAAAAGAAACAAAAAAGGTGCCCAGTTTCCTCTGATGGTCGAGTGAATGTTCAGTTAGTCAGACCCACTCGGCTGCAATGTGAGAATCACACAATAACTTACTCATTCCATTCACTTTATGAAGGAAATTGCTAGTTGTGGACAAGTAAATACTTTGCAGCCATCCTTAGCATCTGTTCTCAATTTGGCCGGGTCAAAGCAACCTTCCGTTGATGTAAGAGTTTCTTGCATTCCTTGAATCGATCACGTTTCTCTCTTGTCGAATTCACAAAGTCTGGGAACAAGAAAAATGTTGTGGTTCTTCCAAGAAAGCCTTCCTTTACTCCTCGCTTCACGTAACACAATATCTTTATCGGATGACCTCAGAAAGTTGGCCAGAATTGACCGGGGCCTGTCTCCCTCGGCGGATCACTGAGCCGGAACCCTGTGAGGTCGCTCGATTTCCAGCTTATGGCCTGTTATGTCGAGCAGACTCTGAAAGAGCCCATCCAGAAATTCCACCATATTCTGACCTTCTGCTCGCTCAGAAATTCCAACAATTCAGATGTTGTTACGGCGAATGCGATTCTCAAGGTCTTCTAAATTTCCCAAACGTCTTCCAAGTCTGCCTTGGTCGCATTTTATCATTCCATTTCTCAACATCTGACACACTTGTAACCATCTCAGTGAATTTGTCTCCATGGCAGTGATCGATCGACATATTTCAGTAATCCTACATGTTCGACAGTTGATGCTGAATTTTTTTCACTGCACCGTCCAAATTGAGTCCATGGTCCGAGGCCTTTTGCTCAAGGGCTTCAGCTTGAGCACATAAGTGTCTTGCAATGTCTCCAGAGCCTGAGGATTTTGACATTGTCTTCATAGAACAGTTATGGAACAGGGTGTATCGAATCTCACCGGTTTATGACACAAAAAGTGTTAAAACTAGCTAAGTGCGCAGAGCTCGCCGTTCACACGTCCGAACCTCGCATGGCTCCATGCGACTCCTCCACTACTCTTACAGTATACAATTTTGGTATTTTATGAAGCCTATAAGCATATATACAGCTTCCAGTTTATTAGGTACACCGAGCTGAAACTAATACAGCCTAACATTCTTGCAATAAATCCTATCTTCATGAAGGTTATAATGTTCAGTTTTTGTTGTTTATAGGCGTTGATTCAACTGTTTATTTTGGAGGATACAGAGAGCTGTTTCTGACAATTACATAACTTATTGCTTTTTGGATCATTTTTACATAACGGGCTTTCTAGGTCATCAAAGTTAGTCTCCCATTGTTTCACATTTCAGCTCTCCAACAGAAAAATATGTAAAGTAGTTAGCTATCTGCAGTTATACTTTCTTTTTACTATGAACATCCACATTTATGCTGCTGATCACCCGTCACTGATGTACTTACAAACGATTTGTGTAATGACTGAATTAACCAAGGAACAACCTTGCTAGATACAAGTTAGCCATATTATCTAGTTGAGCTAGCTACAATTAATTGAAATTAGGTATACTAATATGGTACAGTCTTGTACTAAGTGTTACTAACTTTAATAACAAATCTAATCACAGTAGATAAACTTGTATGTTAACGAATGCCAATAACTGCAATTAATTGGAGGTAAATGTAGGCCAACTGACATCTGGTTATGGTAGCTAGTGATGTGTTGCTCACATTTGCTAACTGCAATTAGAATCCAACTAGCTATTATCTAATGTTAAACATTAACTAGAGCTGGCTACAAAATACCACTATTGATTCATAAGAGGTCTGCTAATACGTTAAAATGGCAATTTCTTAAATGGTGCTTGAGAAACTCTGAAATGAATGGGATTCAGTGCTGGAACTACCGGTTGTCCCACAACGTGCATCATTCTCTGATTACAACAGAGGTCTGTGATATTGTCACAACTCTCTTTTTCAATGGCATTGCTTTAAACACACCGCATGAAAATTAAGCACCAGCAGTGTGTTGAGTTTGTGTTAGTGTGTGTGTGTGCTTGTGTGTGTGGGAATCATTTGACAGAGCAAAGCAGCAGCTCTTAATCATTCTGTAGTGTACAGCGCATGTGTTTGTATATTATTTAATTAAATTGTTAAACATCCTTCTGCTATTTAATGATCACACTTGGTCATATCCAGAGGTTTTTTAATTTTAACTCAAATTTGTCACTTC
The DNA here is from genome assembly GCF_025860055.1 of Xyrauchen texanus. Classification (NCBI taxonomy): domain Eukaryota; kingdom Metazoa; phylum Chordata; class Actinopteri; order Cypriniformes; family Catostomidae; genus Xyrauchen; species Xyrauchen texanus. The sequence goes on along the minus strand of NC_068291.1, from coordinate 30,476,230 downwards.
TCATATCAGCTAATGACATCATACTGTAATATGGTACTGAATTTTTTTTTGGGTATTACGATATTTTGTACGTACTGGCAAACCATGCAGCCCTACTGTCATGTGGGAGCACAGATCATCCATTGGCTTTGTTCTGAGGTCATTGCGGTGTATTATAACAAAAAACATGGCTCTCTTTCTGTGTTCCGTCCAGAGCTGTATGACGTGAATTATTTTAATGCTCTTCCTTAACATGTGGTATACATTACAACCCGGTTAAGTTCTTGTTGGTTAAAAGAGCGTGTTGATATAACAATCGCCTAACCAGTCTGATAAAGAGTGCTATGCAGAAAGACTTGTCCATTTTGTCCTAGGACACACTCTGAAAACAAAACTCCAAGCCATCACCAATCCCTAGTGTGTGGTGGGTCTAGAGGTAGACCGATATATCGGTTTTACTGATTAATCTGTACTGATAGTTTCTTTCTTTGGAACCATTTGAAAAAAGCTATGAGGATAGTTAAAATGTTTTGTTACCCCTGGTATCTCTGGCGCCCCTTTATCTCTCTCTCTCCCGCTAATTAGGTGACTTGGTGCCGGACATGCACCCTCATGGCCCGGCCACGCCCTCCTTCTCGTCACATACATACTTTTTTGTTAAAACACACGCTGTATTCAAAATTCTAGTTTGATGTATGAAAGTGTGTAATTTATGTTGTAGTACAAAACATCCACCCAAAAACATCCATCCATCGTCAAGTAATATTTACCACAAACCTTACTTTACAAGTTCAAAAACCCATAGGAGAATCCAGTGGGAACCCAATTTGAATTAGACACTCGTACAATTTTTGGGTTGTCTTACTCCCTAACTGTATGAACTCTTTTGAGTGCCTAGTTTTCAAGGAGAATTGACATATAACAATAGCTGGGTTTCCATCAAAAAAATTTGACTAAAGAAAATACGAATTGTTCTGCGTTTCCATCCACTATGTCATGCACATTATCTTGAGGAAGCCCATCTTGTCTTGATGGAGCAGTTGAATGACCTCCTTGCTTAGGGGAGTGTTTTATTTGCAGGATTTGAGCAATTATTCCTAGTTTTATTAAATGCGAATGTATTTAAAATACGAATCATATTTTTGAGTGTTTTATTAAATCGTTCCACTAGGCCATCGGTCTGCGGATGGTACACGCTAGTGCGAATCGACTTAATGCCCAACAGTTCGTAAAGCTCGCAAAGTGTACGTGACATAAACGTCATAAACACTACGTGCTGAGATGTTGTCCATCCCAATTCTCTCGAAGGGGACCTCGATCAGTGGAAGGGGGTGGCCGGCGGATTTACCAGCTGACATTTGCGGCACTCCGCACACCACCTGTGGACGTCGCCGCCAATGCCCGGCCAATAGAAACGGGCTATTTGTCGGAGCAGTGTCTTTCCCCTCGATGACCTGCCATGGGATTATAGGGTTCCCTTGTCACCCTCTCTCCGATGGGCGCTTGACCACGCCCCCGCTGCCACACTGGTTTTTACAGCACAGACTAAATTTATCTCCTTCAGAACTTTCTTACGTCAGCGTGTCCTAACCTTGTATGAACTGAAACCAGTAATCTTATGACTCCATTCACACACCATCAATATGGAAATTTGTAGGTAATGATACAACGTGCCATTAAGGGAAATTTCCAAAGCAACATTTACCAGATATTTTAAAGTGTCGTGCTCACACATGACCTCTAACCTGAAAATTGTAGTACATTTTCTGGAAAAGGCTGTATGTGTGAAAGGGACTATAGATTTTAATGTGATAATGCAATGTAAATATAGGATTTCTTAGGGAAAAATAGCACTATAGTCCACTATATTGGTTATTTTGTTTAACAGTGTGCCGTATCGAGATAAATCGCTCAAATGTTTAAACGGCATTTCAGATGAAACTAGAGAATAATCTTTTGACTCAAACAGGTTTCAATGTAAAAACTTGATGAGGTTTCTTACAAGATGCAGTTTTGTTGGTGTTTCTTCCACAAACTCAGCTGAGATCTGCTCCATGTTGTTTTGTCACATGACTCGATGTGTCAAAAGTTAAACCCTTTACTGACATGTCCTGAGTGTCCTGAACTGAGATCAGTTTAAATTCAATTATGTATAGCATAGAAAAATATAATGTCCACCTATGAGGACGTGGGGTCGCATGAGGTTAAAATGCAGTTAATCTACACACACATACTTCTGAGATAATTTTTTCTGCATACAAAATATAGGCCATTGATATCAAAACAAACATCTGCAGGCAGGGAACTTTTTCTCACAGGAGCCAAATCTGACTGCTAGGTCACATGTAGGGCTGGACGCAAAAAATACGTCGACGCAAAATATGCGCGTTGATTCGTCGGAACCAAAACGAAGATGGCGGCGCTGGCGACTAGTAGCAACACGAGTGGCTCCCACTGATCTATATATATAACAGATCAGTGGTGGCTCCTCAGACTATCAGAAGTGCAACGGCATGCACTCGTTCCTCTAAAGTATGGGAATTCTTTAATTTAAAAGGAAACAATTCCGTGATATGTCGTCTTTGCAAAATGGAGATGGCCTTCCATTCTAGCACCACGGCAATGCACCAGCACCTTAAGAGGCGCCACCCGGTTGCAGCTGCAGATGACAGAGCACCGTAAGTTTTTTTTCAACTCCCCACTTTGCACTCGATGTTGGAGTAAGTAGGCTATAATACGTTGTCGACACCTAAAGTTTTCGCTTATAGCTATTAATAATGCGCTTATAGCTATGAATGTCGTGAAAAATACATAGAGGACACTGACAACGCGCTGACAGACAGGACCAAGCAGGTAACATTTAATAAAGTCTCAACTTTCAAATTTGGTCATTCAAATAAAATTAAACCATAAATAGGCCTACTATTTTGTGGCTCTTTAATGTGTCGTGACAGATTGCCTCAGTTAAAGCTGCTCGTGAACCGATCATCTTTTCCTTGGTTCATTTATAGCATCAAATAGGCTAAACATGAATGTAGCCTACATCAGAAGGACTGTTGTTTTAACCGCGGAAAGATGTCAGTACAGTAGCCTACAATCCATTATTCAAATTCAAATCCACCGACGTTAATCTTCTCTCTCCTGACTACTTTGTCGGTCAAAAATGGCGTATTATGATTGATTGATCAGATTGCCAGTCAATCAAACTCCCGGCAAATGTTTTTTTTTTTTTTTTTACATTTTATACACCCCCACCCCCGATGAAACCGGTATTACCTGTGTTGTCACAAGTCGATTAATCGAATCGAAATCGAATCGGACTGGAAAAAAAATGAATCGTTAGATTAATCGATGCATCGAAAAAATAATCGCTAGATTAATCGTTTAAAAAATTATCGTTTATCCCAGCCCTAGTCACATGAGTTAGTAGTTGTCTAGTCCCAGACTGAAGTGCTTAGTTATGGAACTTGGGAATTTAAAGACTATTCATAAGCATGGATGGATTAAAAAATTAGAACAGCAGTGTAAACATGAGTCATTACCACAGTACTTTTATATCATTATCCTGATCATGATTAGTTTATGATATGTTTTTTTTTTTTTCGTACTCATCTGACATAATCTAGACATCTTGTATGGTGTGACTACTGGACAGGATGCATATCCTAGAAAGGCTCAAGGTGGAACCCACAGATGTTGCATTTCCGAGGGAAATTTCACATATTACTGATATAGTGGCCGATATAGTTAATTTTTGAGCTGGAATGAAAACAGACTTTTTCTATGTGGATTGTGCACCGAATTTGCACTGATATGCCTATTGAAAGGTACTCTAAATGCTGCTTTCTTAAATATTCTTATCAAAGAATATTTGATGATATTATTATTAATTGTCAACAAATTCTAGTAAAATACAATAAATAGCTTAAAAAAAACCTCAGTACTTTATGTATCAGTCAGTTGCTAACAATTTAAAAAAAGAATAAATAATACAGTAAATAGCTTAAATATTAGTACTGTATGTTTAGTATCAGTCAGTTGCTAACCATTTCAATAAAAATACACTAAATAGCTTAAACCTCAGTACTGTATGTTATGTATCAGTCAGTTTCTGACCATTTAAACAAAGAATAAATTCAAATAAGTAAATAGCTAAATAAACATCAGTACTGTATGTTTAAATGCTGCCAGTCAATTGGGGGCAGATTGTAAAAAAAAAAAAGCAGAGACAAGAGAAGAACCATGGTGTAACGTCCTATTCTGCTATACAAGTTAAGGGGAAACTTTCAAAGGTGAAAAATCTGACTTTTAAATATTAAATTGTATAAATGCAATGACTGGAATTGTTTGGTTGAATGGGACACCAAACTGTGAATCCTGAACTAAACAGTTTGGTGAATACATGTTTACACATTAGCTTCCACTCAGCTTATAAGCAATGAAAGCTACATGGTTAGCTAGTTAGCTATAAGCTCGTTGTCACGGAGAGTAAAATATGGACTTCATTTACTTTTCTTTTTTTTATTTATTTCCAGCATTGCGTCTCACCAACTAGGTAACAGCGTAGCTTGAAACCAACACTCAACAGACACAATCCATAAAGATTATGTAAACATTCAGTGCACAGATTAAGATCAGGTCATGTCCAAGTGAGTTAATTTAACAGCAAAAGCACCGATTTAAGTATATAAATATATAGTTTGTACGTGCAGATTTTTAAATGTGAATGTTTGTAAATGTGTGGAGCCGGTGTTGTGCAGGCATAGAGACACAAACTACTCATACCTTTAGAGATCCTTGGCTCATACATGGAAAACACTATTATGAGCATTGCATGCTCTGTTTGTAGCAGATGACAGCAGGCAGAGCGCTAATTAACTTTTTACCATGTATCATATACAAACTACATATTTATTTATTTGTTTATATAGTAGCCTTTTGCGGTTTAATAATCACTTTAAATCACATAGCGACATGCTTTTCCGGATTGGGAATCTGCCATCATTACATCAGAGAACACTTCAAAATAAAAGCTCAATTTAAATGAAAAAATATGACAGAAAAAGATCACTACTATATAGCTATCTAATATTCACTGTTATATTACTACTACTACTAATAATAAGATAATAAATCAATAGAAACTGGGGTGGGGCCTGGGTAGCTCAGCGAGTAAAGACGCTGACTACCACCCCATGGAATTGCGAGTTCAAATCCAGGACATGCTGAGTGAATCCAGGTCTCCTAAGCAACCAAATTGGCGCTGTTGCTAGGGAGGGTAATGTCACATGTGGTAACCTCCTTGTGGTGTTATCGCTCTGTGGGTCGTGTGGTGAGTTGTGCCTGGATTCCTCGAAGAGTAGCGTGAAGCCTCCATACTGTAGGTCTCCACGGTAACGCGCTCAACAAACCACGTTATAAAATGCGTGGATTGACGTCTCAGAAGCGAATGCAACTAAGATTCGTCCTCTGCCACCCGGATTGAGGATTGGTCACTACACAACCACAAAGTCTTTGAGTGCATTAGGCATTCCAAATTGGGGACAAAAGAAATTAAAAATAATAAAAAAATTCAAAAACATTAAATGAATAGTAACTATTATATTTAAGCAATATCTCACATCTGTGATGCTCTGTTATGCAGCACTTTATTTTACAAAAATATCTCCAGTGTTGTATTTAGGATTGTGCTGTGAGGTTCTGTATAAAATCACATAAAAATAATAAAATTTCATGTTTTAAATGCATTGTTATACTTTCATTTGATAAAATAAATTTATAAAAAATTGAAACCCAATTTTGATGATAAAATGGAAAATAAACTGCTGATATTGATTTCAGAGAAAAAAAAGGTATTGGCGAGTATTTAAAAAAAATAACGATACTTAAAATGTTTTTATCGGAACATCCCTAATTTAAATTGTTCGATAATAAAATTACAGGAAAAGTCACAAGGGCTTTTGTAAGGGGTGATTGTAAAATACCATTAAGAAAGAGCGCTTTTGGCCAATTAGATTTTACTCTTAGAATAATCCATCTATGGAGTGGTGGTGGCGTAGTGGTCTAAGCACATAACTGGTAATCTGGTAATCAGAAGGATGCTGGTTCGAGCCCCACAGCCACCACCATTGTGTCCTTGAGCAAGGCACTTAACTCCAGGTTGCTCCAGGGGAATTGTCCCTGTAATAAGTGCACTGTAAGTTGCTTTGGATAAAAGCATCTGCCAAATGCATAAATGTAAATGTAAATCCATGACTGGAATGGACTTCCAAACAATCTTACAAGTTAGAGGGTTTTCTCAAAAAAATAAATAAATCTAGTTTATTATCAAACCAGAATTGTCAACATGGTACTTTTTTAATGCAACTTGTACTTCTAATGCTTTTACTTTTGTTTTAGGGATCTTAAAATTAGTTTTTGAATCATATTTTTAGGATTTGTTGTTAATTGGTTTTGATTGTTATGGTGATTTTTTTTAATTATGTATTGTTTACATAGAAAGTATTTTAGTGTAATTTTATACTTTGAGGTCAATCTACCCAGGGACAGCAGATGAAGATTTAGCCATTTTGGCTAAATCTGGCACATTTACTTCAGTGAGATGTTTGATTTGTGTGTATTGTCCATGACAAATAAATGTATAAATAAAAGGTAGATGTTGCCATTGGCCTTAAAAAAAAATCCATTGGATTGACCACTTAAAATAAGACTTTTCTCATGATTCATATTAATGCTGTCCAGTGCATTGAACAAGCATTACACCTGGTGTTGTGCTGCGTGCAGGTCAAGCGCTTATGGTTCATACAGTGTCAACTTTGTCCATTTGCCAATGACCTTTCATAGTGCTGCCAAGGAGAACCCAGTGCATATCTCTATATGTTGGGTTGTACTACTACATCAAAGGGATATCATTTGTTATAAATATATAAAGGGGAGCCAGAGGCGCCCTGAGAGAGAGAGAGAGAGAGAGAGAGAGAGAGAGAGAGAGAGAGAGAGAGGCCTGTGCATGTTTGTTTGTTTTATGTTGAGTTTCTTATTAAACTTTTTTTTTACTGTTCAGCTGGTTCCTGCCGCCTTTATCTGTTACAAATATAATTTATTATTTAGGCCTATTTGATTGTAAAAGGTGTTGTAACACTTGCTCTCAGTGATGAAGTGAGAGTATATGGGTTTAACAATGCCTTTCAAGACTTACACACCCCTTAGGATTTGCATGATGATGATGATAATATTAATAATAAGGTAAGGATATCAGCAAAGTAAAGTTCTCAATGAGTGTTTGTGGCAGTTATGACCTGGTTCTGTATGTTTCCTGCCGTTGAGAGCACCATCTCTTCTGTGTTATTGGTCCTTTGAGATCAGTATCCCTTAATAATCTGAAATAATCTAATGACATAACACCTCAACACTATCATTTGAAAGCCACAAGAGAGAATTTGGAGACAATGAGGCCATAAAGTAGCCATTGCTTCAAAATTAATGGACTACACGCTGAGATTACTGCCGCTCTGCTTTTAGATTACTGACTTCATTCATTCTTTGCCATTGAGGTTTAACTGGACATTAAGTGTGAAATATAATGTTCCTGTGGTTCCTCTGCAGGCCCAGCAGATGTTGTACGCCTGTCTTGAGAAGGTGGATGTTTCCAAAACAGAGGGTTACGATCTCTTTGTCACTCAGCTCAAAGAGGGCCTGGAGAATACCTCACATGAGACGGCAGCCAATCACAAAGTGGCAAAGGTGAGTGGAACAGGAAGGAGGATGCATATTTAATAAATCTGTCAATTATAATTTTGGCCTAGTTGTAAAAAGTTCAAAGTCTAGAGAGTTGTATGAATAATCAACCTTGCTGAGCAATCATGTTTGATCCAGATGTTTCTTTGAGGATCTCATGAGATTTTACCTCTTGTGGAGAGATCTTCCCATAAAGGAATTGTTCTTTCAAAAATAAATGTCATTATTTACCCACTCTAATGTCATTCCAAACCTGTTTGCTGTTATTTTTTTCATTTGAAAAAACTAACAAACAATTTTTTTTGTTTTTTTGTTGTGATTAACATTTTTTGAATGATTCATACAGTAAATAAAGAAAAGAAAAACATATATACATAGAATCAACATTTAAATCCATCTATTACCCCTCCCATTGCCCAACCCTGCCTTGACCCTTAACAAACATACCTGTTGTCACACATGACTATATACAAAAAAAAATATATATAATAATTTTATTATATATATATAATAATTTTATTATATATATATATAATAATCACACACATTTTTACCTGTAACTCTCTCCACTGCCCCTCCCCAAGAGCCCTCCAAAAACTCTCAAATAGTTGCCTCATTTCCCAACAAACAAATCTGTTACCCAGTCTTCTTAATGACACTTCCTTAAAAGCTGCCACCCTCCTTATCGCCATGCACCACTCCTGAAATGGGGGCGCTCCAGCTGACCTCCATAAAGTAATTTGTCTGGCACATTTAACACATTGTTTTATGTGTTATTTCCCACATTGATGACTGCCCCATTGCTCAAAACACAGAGTCTGGGTCAAAACGAAATCCGAGTGCCTAATATGTCACATAAAATTCTGAACCTTCAACCAAAATTCTTGGATCATAACACATCACCAAAAAACATGGGTTGTGTCTCCATCTTCTTATTGGCATCACCATCAGGTGGGTGCGCCTTTAAGGCCAAGCCTATACAATCTTGAGGGGGTCCAATAGAATCGAGGTAAAATCTTGAATTGCACAAGGTGCACCCTTGCATCTCTAGATGCAGACTTGACATTTTTTAGAATCCTAGCCCACACTCCCTCATCCAATACCAAATTTAAATCTTTCACCCATAATCTCTTGATAGAAGTTAAAGCTCTGTCCCCCAGACTCTGAATTAGCAGGGAGTAAAACACTGATGCCTCATGATCTTTTCCAAAAGCAGTAATCACCATTCCCAGAGAATCTGCTACTTTAGGGGGGTGTATGCTACTCCCAAAAATAGTGCAGAGCATGTGGCACAGCTGTAAATGCCTAAAATGAGATCTGGGAATCCCAAAATGTTGAACCAAATTTTCAAAAGATCTCAAAACTCATATAGGTCACCGAGTGTATTGACCTCCCTCTGACCAGCAGAAAGGGGACTTATTTATGCATTATTTGGAGTTCAGCCATATGCTCGAGGCAATATTTAAATAAATGTCTGAATTAAACACTCTGGACACTTTTGTCCATACCGAGTGCAAATGCGAGATAACAGGGTGCAACTTAACTTCTCTGGTTAGTTTAATAGAAAGGCTTTGCAATGGTGAAATAGGGGCATTCTCAGGAGGAAGTGACCAATGAGTCAAATGTCTGAGACTGAACGCATAATAATGAAACAAAATCTTGGGTAGGCCTAGCCCGACTTTATCAATCGGCCTATGCAATTTACTGAAATGTAATCTGGGACGTTTACCATACCAAATGAAGGACTATGCTATCAAATTGGTTGAAATAACAAAGGGGGACATCTACAGGGAGAGATTGTAGCAGGTAGATGAATTTTGGAACACAATTAATTTTAATAACATTAACCTTCCCAATCATAGATAAGTGTAATGAAGCCCACCTGCCCACATTGCTTGAAAAACCTTTAATTAAAGGGTCAATATTAACTCTAACTAAATCACACAAATTTGCTGGGAATAAAATCCCAAATACTTAATGCCCTGTTTGGGCCACTGGAATGTGCCCAGTTGAAAAGGGTTCCAGGGCAAGACAAAACAATAATGGTGAAAGAGGGCCTGCCAGTTGCCCCTATCCTGAGTAAAATAATCTAAAATTAATCCATTCCTTTGTAACGTCGCTAACGGGTGTCTATAAAGTAACTTAATCCAGCCAATAAAAGCATTCCCAAACCAGTACATTTCCAAAATCTTAAAAGAGAATCCCATTCTACCATTTCAAAAGCCTTTTTAGCACCTCCGGAGCTATATGTATAAGAGATGTCATAACCTTACTGAATCAGTTGGCCAGAATGTTTTACTATTTTAACATCTTGCTGGATCAGGGAAATTGGACAGTAACTCTTACACTTGCTTGGATCTTTGTCCTTTTTAAGAATCAGACTGATCCGGGCTTGCATCATGGTTGGCAGAAACTTTCCATTCTTTATTGATTCTGTATAAACTTCTTGCAAAATTGGAGAAAATTCTGAAGCATAAGATCTAAAAAAACTCAGTGGCCAAGCCATCTGGCCCCGGAGACTTGCCTGTAGGCAAGGCCTTAATTACCCTGCCAAGCTCCTCCAATGTTATCTCCTATTAAAGATAATGTTTTGCTTAGCCTTAGTTTATAAAGTTCTAATGGTTCCACAAAGTTTCTAATCACCTCATCAGTAGATGAAGACGTGGAACTATAGAGATCAAGATCTAGAATTCTTTAAAAACATTATTAATATCAGTGTTTGAGGTAAATATTTCACCACCAGCAGATTTCACTGAGGGAATGGTAGAAAAAGACTTTGTTTTATATATCTAGCGAGACGTTTTACTGCCTTATCCCCGACTCAAAGTAAGTCTTGCCCTGAATAGCCAAAACTACTCCTTCCGTGACAAAATAGTGTTAGATCTGTATTTCAATCGGATCAATTCTCTGAGGCCATCAGATGACATACGGCGCTTCAGCTCTGCCTCTGCTATTTTAATATTCCCTTCCAACTCCATGGGTTTTTGTGCTTTGGATATTTTGAAAAGCGTATGCTTCCGTCTTCTCTCATGAACGTGGCATTGCGCTTATGTCACGCGGCAGCTCCATAATTGGTCGACTGGTAGTAGGAAGTGTTTTTTAAAAGTTAATAAAGTTTTATTTGTCTATTAATTATTTTTCATAAACCTATCAATTTGCTACAGAAGACATTCATTGATCGACTGGAGGCATGTGGAGTTTTTTGTGAACTATTCCTTTAATGCAGAAAAACTGCCATAAGCGGACGTGACAGTTTTTAATATTGTTGCATCCCTACATACAGGCTTGGAATGAAATGAGGGTTGGTAAATAATGACACAATTTTTTACATTTTCTTATTAACTATTCTTTTAAAGAAAATCATGGCCGGATGGAAGTGAACTGTCAGTGATTTTACTGTCATACAAGTTCTCAGTGTTCTTCAATCACAAGGCCTGGTTCTCTTTCTCTCTCTCTCTCTCTCTCTCACACACACACACACACACACACACACACACACACACACTGTCGGATCTATTCATTATTGTGCTGTGCTTGTATTTGGCTTCATGTTTCAGACCTGCAGAACTTCTTGCAAGTTACTTTTCTCCTTGATTTTGTGGACCCCATAACGACCCTAGACAGCCTGATTAAAAACATTGCAGTGTGTGTTGACATGTTTGTTGTTGTAATGGAATTTGACTTTTTTTTTTAGAAGCAAGAATAGTTGAGTCATGTAGAATTACTCCTCATAGATTATTCATGAGATACATCCTCACTGTGATTGTGATCTCTGAGCGCGCGCACACACACACACACACACACACACACACACACACACATTATTGAACAGTGGTACTGCAGAGCTCAGATCAGTAGTCCTGCAGTAACAGGAGTATGATCAAAGACTTCCTCTATTGCACATGTGCCAAGTTTAAGATTTGTCACTTAACTCTGAAGAAATAATGCTGATCTTTCAGAGCTTAAACCTATAGATCTTAAGAGACCCCACTGTCCTTTTTACATAGTTTGATGAATGATTCTGAAGGAATACAGCAAGAAATGCTCTGATGTGCATGCTGTCTGTGGACTTGTTACTGAACCTTTTCATCAGTCATCAGTTACTGCCCTGATCCTTTATAAGGATCCTTCATGAATGATGATCTAGGATCTGTTTCCCCCATCTGTTAATGAGTCATCTGGACTGGAATTGTTATAAGGCTCTTTACATGCGAGCCTCTGCAGTTAAAAAAAATATGCCACGTTTCTCTCCTGCATCCTCTTAAGCCATCAGCATATTGCTGCAGTCTTGTTCATGCAGTTTTACCGTAGGCCACAGAATCACCCCCATGTGGAAAAAATGAAGCAAGGGGCAGCGTTCCTTGTTTACTCTTCCAATCCCTATTTACCATCATTTTTTGGCCATCCATATTGCACTGCTGTTGCAGTGAGTGTTAGCCATGGTGATGTATTTCTCACTCTGCTTGGCACTGACATCTGTTTGATCACTTTACTGGGCTCTGGAACTTTCCAGACTCTTACAAAGAGTGCAGACTGTGTACCAGGTTATATTGTAGTATTATTTTTATGTTTTGTTCAAGCATCCGAGTTTTGTGTTTAAAGACTAAATTAAATCAAAATGGTTTTGTTTTGGAAAGTTGTGTTGATTTTAGTCCATGTCTGTTGGCATCTATATGCTATTGTGTACCTTAAAGGGATAGTTCACCCAAAAATGAAAATTCTCTCAATTTACTCACCCATATGCCATCCCAGATGTGTTTGACTTTCTTTCTTCAGCAGAACACATTTTAAGAAAAATAAAGAAAATGTCAGCTCAGTAGGTCCTTTAAATGCAAGTGGATGGTGATTAGACTTTTAAATCTCCAAAAAGAACAGACAGTCGGCATAAACGTCATCCATACGACTCCACTGGTTAATGGCTTCGAAAGCGAAAAGATTGCTTTTGCTGTTAAAAAGATCAATATTTAAATACTTTTTAACTAGAAATCATTGCTTCTGGTCAGCAGCCAGCATGCTCATTCACGAGAGGGTGGAGTTCACGTGGTCTCGTGTGATGTTTTCTTGTTGGCATGTTATGGATATCATTTTAAGTTTTTCTCTCAGTTGAGACATCCAGGATGAGCAAACAAATGCTCCATTCTGAGTAAACAAATGGATAAAACCAACAAAGCTTCTGTACAGCAGTTCTAATACTCAATTGTGAACAGCGCCGCTCTTCCGGGTGTGTCGCACTTTCGTCTGTTGTCACGTGAATATGCCAATGTGATTGTCACACATGCATACTGCTGCTGACCAGAAGCGATGATTTATAGTTTAAAAGTGCTCAAATATATTTTTTGTGGAGAAAGTGATCATTTAGTTTCAGAAGACATTAATTTAACCATTGGAGTTGTATGGATGTTTATGCTGACTGTCTGTTCTTTTTGGAGATTCAATGGTCTAATCACCATCATTCTGGATTAGATTCTTCTTCACACATGTTCAGCAGAAGAAAGTAAGTCATACACATCCGGGATGGCATGAGGGTGAGTAAATGATGAGAGAATTTTCATTTTTGGTTGAACATACCCTTTTAGGTGGACAAAATATACTACAGTCTTTTCCCTTAATATGGACTGAATGTTTTTTGACTCTTTACACAGGCTTTTGTCCAATCAAATGCTCTCTAGAATTAGAATATCCTTTGTTTGCTTGTCTTTTCTGTGATTCCATGGTTGTTTTGCTTTTGCAAACTTGTCAAGTAATTCTTCTCATCCGTGATAGGCAGAGGGTGAACCGGCTGAAAGGAACATTGCGGCACTTATTGTACTGGAGTAAAATTGACTGTCGATCAGCGGCACCTGATCTATTGTGAAAGCGTGAATGTGCTAATGGCGATCTTTCGGCTCACTCATTTTGGAGGTGCCATTAATTTACAATGCGTACCTCTGGTGTGAAAAGGCCTTTAGAACTGCTTATAAGTCTCCATCACACTCTTCCCTTTTTCCTTATATCTCTTTCTCCAGTGGGCAACGGTGACCTTGCACCTCCCTCATCACGTGCTGAAAGTGGTAATGAATGCCATCGTGAATGAGCTGAAGAAGTTGAATCAGAATGTGGCGGCCCTCTCTGTTGCCTCTTCAGTCATGGACAGACTCTCCTACCTCTTACCAAGCGCCAGGTCAGAGCTGGGGGTTGGACCCGGACGCTCTGTTGACAGGTAACAATGGGACAGAAAGAGCCACTTCAGTTTCTGATTAATTGTTTGGGATGCATCTCACCATTCAGATTAGTACTTTTGTTGTGGCCATCAGCACTATTCAGAGTGCAAGATTACGTATTATTAGTGATCTTAGATATTACTATATTTATTTGATATAAACTTTAGATTCTTTAAAAGATATAGAAATTTAGTTTTATTGTACTTGTAGAGAATGAGGCATACATTTTTGCAATTGATGCATCTTTGTCTCCAAGGATATCTTGTACAGCCTAAGACTTTGTGTATGTGTGATATTTACAGGTCTTTGATGTTCAGTGAAGCTAACAGGCGAGAGACGTTCATGTCCTGGCCCCATTCTGGCTACAGGTGGGCTCAGCCTGATCCCATGGCCCAGGCGGGCTTTTATCACCAGGTTTGTGTCCTATCACCATGGCAATGGTGCCTTGCAGATTCACAGCATCACCTTTTAGTTTGGGCCTCTCTTTACCTTTCTCTTTTCTATCATCTCCTCTTTACTTTCCTCGAAATGTGCTTTTATTTTTTTTATATATATATTTTTTTTTTGAGGTATTTGAAGGATTCATCTTACTGGCCACTGAATGATTTCGAAAGCTTGAATGTATCACTATTTGAAAGTTAAACAACAATAATAGAAACATAAAGGTTGTAATTATTTTTACACAAGAGTAAATCTAGGATGTAATACCATCACTAAGTCTTGGGTATGTCTCTTTTTGAGATGATTTATTAGAGTGTTTTCTTAAAGTGTAGCCTACACTTTTACTTTTGGTTTTATTATGAAATCTGGGATTCCCCAACTATGCTCTGGAACCTGTTGTATTGTCTCTACCCAAATCACCATGCATGCCAAGGAGGGTTGAGCTGCAGAGGTAACCAAGGAGACCACACTACTCCTCTCACCCATGTTCAGTTGTCATGCCAACCGAAGAGAGCCAGGGCAGAACAGTGACTCTGTGTTGTGGATGAAAGGGTGATGGCTCGTTGCAAAGGGACATTTTGTTAGTTTAAGAAATAAAGCAAGAAAAGAGAAAACATTATGAATTAAGATTTAAATGGTACATATGTTGCAGACCCTTTATGTGAAGTCTTGTGCTAGGATATCATGTTTATCAGCAGGTAAACAAGCATGGTTCCTGTTCTGCTTTTAATGGTCCTGAATGCTGTTAGTTTTTTCCTGGTTCATGTTATGATCAAATTTGTGAGTACTAAGTATTGAGAACAGTTTTCAGAGGTGAAGAAGAAAAATCTGTCTAAGTCTAGTTCATTTGGCGTTTTGACCCACAACTGATTGTTTGGGTCATCATTTGATAATCATGGACTTTTCACTGTTTTTCTGGTATTCAAATTTTTGTCAGCTAGGGTATACCGGTTTCACGGTATACCACGGTATGAAGATTTACGGTTATCCATACCATGTACATTTGCTTATCTATGGTATTGAGAAAAACATTTCCTCCTCGTCTGCCTGTCAGACATGTCAACTTGCGTCTCACACACACGCGCGCAAGCAGCGGAGAATATGTCCTAGAGAAGCGAGGTGAGGGGGTCTGACATGAGTGTGAGTTAAAGCAGTGTTTCTCAACTGGTCTATTCAGACTAGGTCATGGACAGCAGGGAAAGAACAGTGCCATGGTTATCCCATTGAAGATATTTCTGCGGCCGCCCAAGTGATAGCCTATTTAGGACTGCCGTAGTAGATTTAATGATAATCTCGCAATCAGCTAAAGGCTTCTCATCTGCACTTGTACTGAAAACCATGTACAAATCTATGCAGTAATACAGGTTACGTTTTTACTGTGGTGTATCGCCACTTGATTTCCAACGTAAAATCTGGTCCTGAAGCAAAAGACAGGAGAAGGTACAGACAGGAGCAGTCTGGCTGCGCTGTTGTGCACCAACAGTATATGTTAATTGTTAATAATAATAGGACATTACTTTAAAATTTCTCACAGCTGATGTTATTTTTCATTTAGTAGTTCATTTTACATGTAAACTAACATGCTTTAGTTAAATTACATGTTATAGTTACATGCTTTTTTTATCATCATTATTATTATTATAATTCTGTTAGTTTTCTTATTTTTGTAATTTATTTTCAAAAGGGAGTCTTTTTATACACATACTTCAATAAAAATATGGTTTCAAGTTGCAATTATAATAAAGTGTTTGGTCCAAAATAAACCCTTCTGTTTTCACTGATAATAGTAATTGTGTAATACCTTATACCGTGATACTGTGAAACCGTGATATTTTCTGAGACTGCTATCATAGCTTTGCAACCTTAATCCCAACCTTGAAGCATGGGGGTGGCAGCATCATTCTGTGCGGGTGCTTTGCTGCAGGAGGGACTGGTGCACTTTACAAAATAGATGGCATCATGAGGAAGTCAAAATATGTGTATATATTGAAGCAAAATCTCAAGACATCAGCCAGGAGGTTAAAGCTCGGTCACAAATGGGTCTTCCAAAGGGACAATGACCCCCAAGCATACCTCCAAAGTTTTGGCAAAATGGCTTAAGGACAGCAAAGTCAAGGTATTTGGAGCGGCCATCACAAAGCCTTGACCTCAATCTGATAGAAACTTTATGGTCAGAACTGAAAAAGTATGTGCGAGCAAGGAGGCCTAAAAACTGGAGGAATGGGTCAAAATTCCAGCAACTTATTGTGGGAAGCTTGTGGAAGGCTACCCAAAATGTTTGACAAAAGTTAAACAATTTAAAGGCAATGCTACCAAATTGTATGTACATTTCTGACCCACTGAGAATGTGATAAAAGCTGAAATAAATAATTGTCTCTACTATTATTCTACAATTTCACATTCTTAAAATAAAGTAGTGATCCCTTACTAACCTAAGACAGGGAATGTTTTCTATGATTAAATGTCAGGAATTGTGAAAAACTGAGTTTAAATGTATTTGGCTAAGGTGTATGTGAACTTCTGACTTCAACTGTAATTCCCTTCAAATAATTTTGTAATTTTAGAAGTTTCAAGAACTGAATGTTCTTCAAAAAAGACAAATAGACCCAGTTGTATAGGGATTCTATTAAACTATAATGTCAGTCTCCATGTGTTTTATCAATTGTAAGCATTTTAATTAAGTTCAGTATAACTTGATTTAAATAATTTTAAGTCATCCAATATCCCCATATCCCCACTCCATTGGAGTCCCCTTTGCAGGTCCTGTGCCCCTGGTGAGACCCACTGATTTAACCTATAAACATTTGTTTATAAAGTACTTTATAAATAATAGTGAACTAGTCCTCTTTTTGACAGTCATCATAATATCAAAAAGTCTCCCTATTGACTTGAATTTACCGTACATTTTGAGTAGTCTTTTTTTAGCTGTTGAAAGCCTGATATGGTCATTTGGTGCTTGAATCTCTTCATGCTCTAGATGGCACTAACAGCTCTCTGTCCTCCCCTACAGCCTGCATCCACAGGTGATGACCGGGCCATGTGCTTCACCTGCAGTGTATGTTTGGTGTGCTGGGAACCTACAGATGAGCCTTGGTGAGCAGCATTCTGCTTAAACACAGATCACAATGTCAAAGTTGCTTACAAATTAGAAAAAATCACTGTTACTTAAAATAAATGTAAAATTAATCATTTCTGCAATAATTTAGGCCAAGAGCAGAGAGCAACTTTAACTATGAACCATGGCAGTAATATTTAACACTTTCTCTCAGGTCTGAGCACGAGCGTCATTCGCCGAACTGTCCGTTTGTGAAAGGAGAGCACACCCAAAATGTTCCACTATCTGTCACCTTGGCCACCAGCCCCGCCCAGTTTCCCAGTGCAGATGGTTCAGATAAGATTGTGTGCTACGGGTTTGGTAGCTGCCCACATTTCCTCGCTACGGCAACCAAGAGGGGGAAGATTTGCATCTGGGATGTTTCCAAGCTCATGAAGGTAGGTATCATTAAAGTCGCAGTGAAAATGGACCCTTATTGACTTTACTATTTATTGATCATTGATGCCGGTTTTTGTAAAAATAAATAAATGTTGTCTCTGTGATATTTCATCAAAATATAATCACTTTTCTTTTTGGCTGATTTTCCCAAGTCCTCTTATTTTTCAACCCCTCCCCATAACCACTATTCATATAGAGACCACAACGATCCATTCAGGTCTGATTAATAAAATCTAGCCCTACCCCTACATTGTTTTTCTCGTTCAGTACCTTGTTCCACTCGGAAGTGTCACATAATGGAAGTAAAATGGGTTGCGAAAGCATTTTCATGTTGACTGTAAAGGTGCACTCATTAATGTGTTCCTCTTTAAGAAATTTATGAAATTAATTTGCAATTTTGAAACGTATGTATAACATTATCACTCACATGAGATGAAGACATCAGCCATATCATAAACCTTATAAAAGCTGTTTTACGCTACATGGAGAGGGTCCCCTTATGGATGCTGCCATGTTAGGATCACATGATCATCTGAATATTAGTTGCTTAGTCTCAGTAACCGTCCTGTTATTTGACACTTTCACTCATTGATTAAATGAATCATGGCTTACTGTGAACAGCAAATTCCTACATTGATATCTGCAACTGAAAACTATTGCATTTGAATGATACTGCATCCATGCCCTTGGTGTCAGTGCAAGTCCAAGACAACGTAAATTTACTGAGTGCACCTGTAAACAAGGTGATAAGCATTATTATGTCTTCACATTAATTAATAATGGCCAAATCATAGACATCAGTTGTCAAAAAATTAAGCCAAAATCTTTAGCCAGGCTGTGTATTACTTGTGCGTCAAATCAACCTTTGACTCTCCTGTGCAGGTGCATTTAAAGTTTGAGGTGAACCCATATGACCCAGCCATCCTGAGGCAACTGATTCTGTCCGGTAGTGAACAGCAGACCCTCACAGGCACAGAATTGTGCAAACCCACACTCTCCTGGCTAGAGGAGGCCACCTGCTGCTCTGACCTACCCAAACTAGAGGGGGACAGGTTCTAAACTCTCAAACACACACTTGCATATTATTGAAGTATTACTCCCTGTTTTGTTCATTAAATGTTTTCTGTGTTTTTGTCATTAGTGATGACCAGATAGAGGACTCGGACAGTGAAGAGCATTCCAGATCAGAGTTGATCACTGGTAAAGCACTTAAACATACGTTTTTATTTTTTGAAAGCAATCGCTTGCTTGGCAGTTTGTTAATTTCTGTTAAACACTTTTGTGAAATAAATGTAGCTTCTTCTGAAGTGCTTCTTTTGCTCTGACTGGTCAACATTCTCTTACACAGTGTCCTAACTAGGCACTAGTTTTTTTTTTCTAATCAGTGACAGGTTGCTTGGCTTCTATTTCTGTGTTGTGCTTGGTAACCTCCCCCACATTACATTTAATTAGTATAATGATCCTGCTCAGCATAACTGTAGATTAAACATCAAGTATGTACTGATTGGATGTGATTGTAATCAGTTGGATTTTCACTTATAGTTATAACAGAAATTATTTGACCCTGGAAATTTGTGTTGTTCAGTTCCTGGTTAGGACACTGTATGTAAAGCAGGCCACATGCCTGGTGTCCTCAATAAACACCTTACACCTTCTCTTCCTTTTTTGTTTGTGTAGGCCCACTGGGTCAGAAGGAGACAATGGAGGTTAGTCTAGGAGTTACCGCCCTCAGCGTCCTTCAGCAGCCTGAGAAGTTACAGTGGGAGGTGGTGGCCAGTGTGTTGGAGGACACAGTTAAAGACTTGGAGGAGTTGGGGTCCAACTCTCCGCATTCACTGGGCCCCCTTAAAGCTGACAAGGCCAAAGATAGGCTTGCCGAGCACCACAACATTCCCTTCCCCTGCCTGCTGGCCGGAGGACTGCTAAGCTACCGGTCAGCAGCTGGTTCTCGACTAGGCCCCCCTCCATCTCGTCGTTCCATGGATAGCCCAATTAGGACTGCTGCCCCTGATGGGCTTACACCAGACCAAGGTCCCATGGAGATTGAGTCCTGTAATCCCCCCAAAGACCTGGGCTCCCCCAATCCGTCACCAGCCACACATATTCATAGGACTATGCCTATACTACTCCTGTACAGCATCAAAGAAGCAGACGAGAAGTCCTCAGGGAAGGTTTTTACCCAGATGAACAATCTCATGAGCAAAGGGCTTCACGAGGAGGGTTTCACTGTTCCACAGATTATTGAGATGGAGTTTGATTCTCACGAACAGCTGCTGCTTCAGGACCCCCCCATCACGTACATTCAGCAGTTTGCTGATGCATCGGCTGGGCTTGGACCTCTGGATGGGGAGAAATGGAGCTCACTGGCTCCTCGGCCGGGCTCTTTAGTGCAGTGTTTGCGGTTGCCTAAAGCCTTGGAGGAAGAGAACCTTTATGTGGACTCCATCATGCCCTGCAGTGATGGCTTACACTTGTTAGTTGGCCTTCAACCGTGCTCTGTAGAGTCCCTTAGTGCTATCAATCAGGTGGAGGTTTTAAATACCCTGAACCGTCTGCATTCGGCCCTCTGCGGCCATCGAAAGGGACAGACACTGGCCAATGGCCATGATGCCCACTCGGGTGCCTCACATCCCCAGACACCTCTCATCCTACCCCCACATGAACAGCAGAAACCCCATACTTCCAGGCCTCTAGGAGGCAGCGTTGGTGGTGGTGGTGGTTACCTTGCGCTCTACAAGTTGAACTTCTCCACTCGCATCGTGACCCTGGAGGAGGAACCGGTGAAGGTGCAGCAGATCCGTGACCCACGGGATGCAGTTACATCACTCCTCCTCTTGCCACCAGATGTGCTGGATGGCAGAGAGGACGACGGAGAGGAAACATCTGAGGAGTCGACACCTTCAGGGCTAAAAAATTGCGCAGGAACTGCAGTGTCTATGGCGATGGCTGGCCCAAGCACGGGATCAGTCGCTGGGAAGGAGAAGAGAGGAGAGGTGGCTGGACTCGGGCACCTGGTGGTGACCACACAGGCAGGTTACATCATGATTCTGGACTTGTCCACCCTAGAGGTGCTGGCCAAGGTGGAGCCACCCAAAAAAGAAGGGACCGAGGAGGTGGACCCTTTCGTCTCTGTTACCTACTGCTCAGGCACTGACCGGCTATGTGCCTGCACAAAAGGTGGGCACATTTAAAGATCCATTCAGTTCCTATTGAGCCAGATCAGGAGCTGAATAGGTCTAACTTAGGGTTTTATGCAACCACCCAAAACACTATACTATAGGCATACATTTATTTTTACCTGTTGTTATCTAACAAAGAAACATGGTGTGTCGAGGTTCACTGTTTTCTTTAGTTTAGCTTACCACCCACATATCCACATCACCATGGTAACCAATAAGGTCCACATTAAGTATGGTGGGCTCACCCACTCACTCTCAAACATGGCCATTGTCACTGGTATCACTGAGATATGACCTTGGGCAATCAGATTGGAGGCAGTGCGTTTGACCACTGCACTAGTTTAATGAATTCCATTATATTCCTGATTGGCTGAATTCAAGTGACTCTCATATTGCACTGTGAATCTGTAGAATATCATGATGTAAAAACCATCTTCTTCCATTGCACAAAGTGTTGTGAATATATCAGCTGGACTCCACACTTCCCAACATTAAAGGGGCCATGTCATGCTTTTGTTTTACTTTGTTATTTTCCATAAGGTTCACTCATGTTAGTAAAGGTTTTTGCACAAAACAACTAGTATTCCTAACATAGTATTAAATTACCTTTTCCACCCGTATCTGAACCTCTGTCTGAAATACTGTGCTGTCCTCTTTTAGACTTAAATATACACGCAGATTAAAATGGAAATATTTTTTCCGGGAATAAAAGAAGGAAAACTTGCAAGCGATTTGAAAAATCTCCTGAAAGCACAGCCGTTGATAGCTATATGGCACAATATATGTGAAGAATGCAATCAAACTACTACAGTATTTCATATTTGACCTGAAATAACAATGAATCAATGAAAACTGAACAAAGTCGGTATACTGTTACTCCCGAATATTTATATTAATCTGGCTTACCAGATTTGGTGATTCAATAATGCTGCATAAAGGTGAGAACCCTGCAAATGGGTTAATACATCTGCATCCAGCTGTAATGGACGGTCGACCCAGGTGTTCGCCTCCCAAGCAATGGGAAATACGGGATGCTCGCGTGTAGGGAGTCGCACCCCTGATATTTTTACCGGTCGAATGGGGGAGAGGATCACCCTCGACTGTTTGGCTGCTTAAAAATGGGATAATGCGTGTCCTGCGTTTTTATTTTTGCCTAAATACAGGATGGCTTTGCTAATATATGACAGATGAGATGGCAGCAATACAATTAAAACTGACTGTACAATACAAACAGAAACAGTAGTATTCAATTGGTTACTCACTGGCATTAATGTTATGTCCAATATAGTTGGCACTGCTCCATCTTTCAATATAAGTTTCAACAGAATCTTTAGAGAAATGTGCAAACAAAAAAAATAATCCAGATTGATCGATCAGGAACTTTAAAATAAAATAAAGGAATATAAAATAAACATCAGCCACTATCTCCTAATGTTGTCATCCTTCGGAATGCTATGCGGAGATGCAAAATTTCCACAGACAGGAATGGCACAACATTTTCCAATCTTCCCTGACATTGCAAACTTTTTGTTAGTTAAATAACAACTACAGCAACAGTCCCTCTTAGCATATAGCAATGGCTGTACCTGTCCAGCTCTCATCATTCACTCTGACTGCACACAATTGGGCGGACCAAAGGCGATGATGTAGGTGAAGGCGATTGCTGTGGAGGTGGTACTGATGCAATAATGAAGGCCACCAACTGATTTAGGGATGTAGAGAATGAACCATTTTTGCAGCTTGTTGTCATTAAATGCTCTTTTTGGACTAGTTTTGAGTTCTGAAACATTTTGTTTTTATAGTACAATAAACTTGTATGTCAAAAGATTAAGAAAAATGTGATTACTCATGACTTGACCTCTTTAAATCACAGAAAAGAAAGATATTCCTTTAACACGGTCAACAATGAGAGATTTAATTCACTATTGTCTTCTTGATACCACTTTCATAAAAGATGCAAGATTGTGTTTGTATGTTTAACTGGTAATAATTATGGGGTCGAAGTCTTGTCATCTTTGGAATCCAATTGAGACTGTTGCTCTGGTTTATTAATACCAGCTGTTCTGTTCATTCAACAGAGAAATATTACATGCATGCATATATTAGTGGGAGTAAGTGGAATTCCACCTTTGTCGTCCACTTGCCGATGTTTAGCTTCTTTTTCTACTATCAAGGGTTTTAAATAGGGATTTTAACAAACCACTAACTCTTAAGTACTCAATCTATTGTTCGACCAAAGCAACATTGCAAATGCATCTTTCCAAAAAATTGAGCAGGTTGAATAGCTCTCGAAAACATTTGTTGGGAAAGTTAACCGTGACATAGGACCTTGAGAAAGTACAGCCACTAAACACCCTTGCATCATGGCTGCGACTTTAGTGCTGGCCTACACCACATATTTTTTATTCAGAAAATGTAAAAATCTTGTCAAAATGGTCTGGTGTAGAGTGATACTCTTATCATGCAGTACATGCACTTTGTTGCATAATGATATTATGCATTCTGTGAAATAAACCACTTTAATTCAAGTTATTCAGGATCAGTCACAGCATTCATTTGTTTCTTTTTATCTGTGAGTTTCTTTTTCTGAGATTAGATAGCTTCCCATAATAACTTTGTTTTCTCTCTGCAGGTGGAGAGCTTCATTTCCTTCAAATTGGAGGTGTGTGTGATGATATTGATGATGCCGACATTTTTGTCGACGGCCCACTGTCCAATAGGGCGGAGCTACTACTGGATGGAGCAAAACCCACATCTAATCCTTCAAGCCCAGGTATCACAGGTGAGTGATTGGCACATTAATGTAGCTCCTTGACGCATCGAACTTCAGAGTGTTGGATAGTCTGTCCAACCAAGAGGCTGTTTTTTTCCCCAACAGTATGTGGTAACCCCAAATTCATGAAAAAAGTACTGAAAGTAGCACCATTTTCAGGGTTCCCATGCATCCTGGAAAACCTGGAATTTTGCAATGCAGTTTTCCAGTCATGGAAAATTAGAAAAATACCTAAATGTCTTTGAAACTAATTATTTGTCCTGGAAAATATTTAATTATAATAAAACTGTTGACTGTGGCTAACATGGTTTTTGTTACATGGTAAAACATGGAAATTAGCAGGACTCTGGATAGGTGTCAAATACACACATTTTTATAGTTTTGTCACGGCCGGCAGCTGCACATTGTGAAACAATGTCAACTGTTGACTGACATGAATGAAGCTCTGTCACAGACATTCTCTGCTCATCTGCTGTCATCTCCGCTTTGCTCCGACAAAATAGTTTAAGTATTGATAGAGTGAAAAATATGATTTTTTTCGTTCTTGTATTGCTGTTGTGTTTACTCAAAAAAAAACATTTAGTTGTAAACCTAAGACAACGGTCGATGGTCAACCTGCTGATAAAAAAATTAAAAATGTGTTCACTACCCGAGGTGGTAGCATGGTGATGTGGCCTTTACTCCTCAGGATGTGAATTAATTTTCAATAATAAATGAATGATCCAAGTTATCATATGTTGGGCCCTATGATTTCCCTGATGTGGAAACAATGCAGTCATAAAAAGGACATTAGCTATAAAACGTTGATATATAAAATGATGTCTCGGAATTTGACACGTTGGGGTCGAAGAAGAATATTTGAACGAACACATAATCAAATTTAAATTGCAATATTTTCTAGTGTGATTATTAAACTGCAAAAGGCGATTTAATTAAATATATAGTCTGCATGTGCTGCATGCTTCAAAATGAATGTAATGAATTTTTGGTTTGTTTTTATTTTGCTTACATTTTACACACACTTCAATGGGCAGCACGGTGGCTCAGTGGTTAGCACCATTAGTCTCGGGTTTGAGCCCGGCTCAAATGGGCCTATCTGTATGGAGTTTGCATGTTCTCCTTGTGTTCACGTGGGTTTCCTCCGGATGGACTGTTTCCTCCACAAGTCCAAAGACATGCAGGTTAAGCAAATTGGAGACTCTGAATTACCCCATAGGTGTGAGTGAGTGTCCCCCAACCATTGGGTGTTTCGCCTGGAAGGGCATCCTGTGTAAATCTTGTGCCAAGTCAAATTTGCAGATCACGGATGGTCCGCTGTGGCAACTCCTAAAGGGAGCAGCCAAAAGTAGTAGTTGTTTACACACACTTCAATGAATGTGTGTAAAGATTTCAGAAAATAATTAACTACTCAATAACCACAATATGCATCATGACCACTCATGTGTTTTTTTTCTTAAATATTACACCTGTTAGACACATATATCATTCTAGAAATGTCTTGGAAAATTGTGCCTTGAAAAGAGTGGGAGCCATTTTCAAGCTTGTCCATTACAATAGAGCACAACAGCCTGGTTCCGGAAGTAAAAATCACATAAATGTTTTCCATAGACAAATTGATTTACAACAATAACTTCTAAACCTTTAAAGACAGACCTAGCTTGAGTTCCGAGGTTGTTCACCTTCCGTTGAAGCCATCTCTCTGCGTTATTTCAACTTCATTGTTTAAAAATTGTGTTTGATAGCGGAATTCATGGAAAACAACTGGATTACCAATGGTCCAGCAGAGAAAGCCTCAACAATCAGAGAACGTAGCCAACCAAACCCACAAAATGTGCCTCGGAGCGACCGCCCACTCATGACTCGCTGTAAATAACGTTATGGAGTCGGTGTCTCTTCACCCTTAAACTACTTATCTGTTTGTACATATCTGTATATTTCACAATAAACGTAAAATATGTTGTTTCTATATTTATATTCAATCAACCTAAAAAATGGTTTTATATATTTTCATGACATCAGTCACAATGCTTCATGGAATTGTAGTCTGTGTCCTCAAAGACTGTAATTACTCATTCTTGTACCTTAATTTTAATAATAATTTCTTTGCCTCAAAACAAAGTTTGTGATGTCATGATTTACCTCGGAGCTGGTTGGTTTGGTTCTCTCTATGAAAGATTTAATACAATTCTATGGGAGAAATTAATGGTAAATATACTTGCGGAACCCAGGTGGCTGAATAAGTGGGCGGACACTGTTGCACTCTATTCTGCTACATTGTCGAACACAACTACTAACCGCATGCATCACGCAAGGGGAAAAAAATATTTTCTTGGTATCATTGTCTGTGTGCTGAAATGTTCCACAAGCTGTTTTGAAAAGGCGTGTGAGAGGGTGCATGATCACAAGCAAAGCTTGCTGCCTATCATGTACCATGTTGAATGTCATTATTGCAAGTGATCAAGCAGATGGTTTTGTTTATTTGTCTAATCATCTACCTCTAAGCAACAAACGTAAAACATTTATTAGTCATGCTGACTTTGTAATGCTCTATCTTTCTGGGTATATGCTTTCTTGGAATACATTTCTCTGAAAGTATTTGAATTACAAAGTAAATTGATGATCCGCCTTTTCTTTGCATATATGGAACAGTTAGGCATGTGTCTGTTTTCAGGAGTTGACCTACTGGTGGACCAGCCATTGACTGTAGAGATTCTTTCTTCTCTGGTGGAACTAACACGATTTGAAACACTGACGCCACGCTTCTCAGCCACTGTGCCCCCTTGCTGGGTGGAAGTGCAACAGGAGCAGCAGCAAAGACGTCATCCACAACACCTCCACCAGCAGCACCATGGCGACGCAGCACAACATACACGCACATGGAAGCTACAGAGTGACAGGTATACATATAAAATACAAACACTGTGAAACTGCAGAGCGATAGTGATACAGACTCATACACTCAGACCTGTAGTAGCATGCAGAAATGAGGATAAAGGAGAAAGTGTGCATGTCAGGAGACTATGATTTATACCTCACTCTTGGTGTCACAGCTCATGGGTCTTAATATCATTAAGAAAATAAAATTTGTTTTCAGAAATCACAAAACGTAAAAAATAATTGATCAAAAAGGGTGGGAACCAGAGTTTCCGCTAAGAAGTTTTGGTGCCGGCCAATGGGTCCGGGCATTCTGAAGTTTACCGGACAAATTGGAAAAAATCTGGTGATCTGATTTGTCTTTATTTTGCGATGGACTATGCATAATTTACGATATGACAAAATCAATAAAATTAACAATAAATGTTTGTTCATTAGAGCTGCTTTTTTCATAAATTTGCATCTAAAGAAACATACAAAACAATAACCGAGTGCAAAGAAAAAAGCTAAACTTCAATTTGTCAGATCTTTTTGTTCACCAAAAAATATTAAAATACCAAATATCATTAGGTTATTATGTCATATAATATCTGACATTGTCTAATTTTCCTGCCTTTTTGCTGCCGATGTGAAGTCAAATCTGTGCACCGTTTCTCTACAGTTTGTGATGCACATAATCCTGGTGTTCTTTCTCCAGAAGACAGCAACGCAAGGCTGCTTTAATGTGATTCTGAAGTGAGAAGCTTCTCACTGCCTGCATGTGTGACTGGAATAACACAGTCTACTTTTGCCAGTAATTCAACCCTCTGTAGTGCAGTGGTGGATGAGGGGCAGAGGTGGCTCAGCGGTAAAGGTTCTGGGTTACTGACCAGAAGGTCAGGGGTTCAAGCCCCAACACCGCCAAGACACCACTGTTGGGCCCTTAAGCAAGGCCCTTGACCCTATCTGCTCCAGGGGCACCGTATCATTGCTGACCCTGCACTCTGACAAAAGCTTAGAAAAAAATTATAATTTCACTGTATATATGCAGAAATGTATGTATAATGTGTGACAATAGATCAATTATATTATACAGTGAAGCGCTGTCATTATTGGGATGGTGTCACACTGTACTCTTGTGGCATCAATTAAAGGAGTTGCAGATGCTTTGTGTTAATATTTTCAATGGACATTTTTCAATTTGTCAGATATTGGAACTTTTAACTGTAAAAAAAAAAAAGAAATAAAAAGAAAACCGTAATTACCGGCTAACGAAAACCTGGTGGGAACCCTGTAAAGCCATTTTGTTTTACCTCTAATGTATGTACCTGTCACCACACATTCTTGATCTGCATGTAATGTCTTATGGCTATATCTCTCAGTTCCAGTTGGGACGAACATGTGATCGAGCTGGTCCTGCCCAAAGCCTGCATGGTGGGACATGTGGACTTCAAGTTTGTGTTGAACAGCAGTATTGCAAACATCCCTCAGATCCAGATCACACTGCTTAAGAACAAAGCACCAGGTCTAGGCAAAGTTAACGGTGAGACAAGAAACAAACTCTCACACTCATTGTTTACCTTTGACTATCAGCTCATGTTTATTTTTTGTTCCGATAAAGCTTAAAGACTAAGTCGGCTGCCAGACATAGTCTTTCATTGTGTCAAAATGTTCATTGTTTTAAGCCATTCTGTGAGATTTAATGGCTTATTGGCTCTGCTTGGTACTGCAGAGACTGCAGTGGACAGACAGATTGTATTCCCCTTGTCTTATGTCATGCACTCAAATGAAGAGAAGAATGAACAGCAACAACTACACAACTTCTCAGAAGACATTCAATTCATGGACATCGAGGAGTCACCAGGTAAGAGTCCTGTGAGGGGGAGAGATCAAGTCAATGCCATTGGCGGTGCTAGAGGTGTGGTACCGGGGCCTAAGCCTTGAATGTTTTCAATAAAGCCCCGAATGTTTTTAGCATCTTGTTGTGATGTCAGAAATACCCATTTTTTTGGTATCAAGTTGATACTAAAATATAAATATATTTTAATTAGACCGGTCAAAATTAATGTGTTAAAGTATGTGATTAATTCAAATGGTTTAACCTGTTTTTATTTAATGCAATGAACACATTTACTAATTTGACATCAGATTCTGACATTATTTCCAGTTCTATGTGAGTTTTGAACACTGGTTGGAGTAGGGCGAAACCTTTTCAATTTTTCCGGGGACATTACACTGAAACACACAGACACACACACAAACACACAGCGATTCCGTTGCTATTTATTGTACAAAACAAACCCAGATGGGACTTGTGACATAAATCAAGTACTTAGCAGCCTCTGTAGGGAACAATTTAATTACCACAGAAGCATGTCAAGTCTTAACTATCACCAAAACACCTGTTTGGATGAAGTATCATTACGTGGGCAGTTTCAGTGCTAAAAACAGAAGACGTCTGCAGGGCTTTTCATTTGGAGTTCAAAATGGTGTTGTTGCTGATGTGAATCATGTTTGTGGACTGCCACAGTTTGCGGCCGATACAAGTACAAGGGTTTAAGAGATATAATGCGCCTTGCAATGAATATGCTACCTATGGGGACTAGTTCTTTTAATTAGTCAACCTCCTATGCAGACTTTGGGAAACATTTAGTGTTACTTGAATTTTAGCACCTGATGAATCACATTTTAAAGTACTTGGTGTTAAAATCACACATTTTTTATATTTGATCTTATATTTAGTGGGACCTTTTATTTTTAGTTCCAGTTATATTTAAAGATTTACTATATAAATGGCACTTCACAGATGTAACATTTCAACTTGTATTATAAAGTGTATTACATTCTGATATTTAATCAAAGATTAGCCCATACATTATCAGAGAAGGTCAGGGCTAAGCCCCGATTAGCCTGTGACCCTAAAGGCCCAAATATACTTGATACGAAATCGAAGAACGAGTGGGTGTGACGCCATTTAGAACAAAATCTGGCCAAAAAGACTGCGTTTTTGTGTTTGTTTCGGTGGTTCATAACAGCTCGCGGGGGTGAACTTTAGGCTGTTAAATACCTTACTGCCATTGATCCACGTCATCGGTAGGTGTGACCTGGAGCTCCAACAACCTTGACGCTGACAGCTTATTCTGTTTGTTGTTCATTCAGGTAAAATCAGTCAACAAGAACACACCTGCATGTAGTTATTAGCGAGTTAGTGCAAATTTACCTACATCTGTATGATTGTTCATATTGAGAAATTTTCCAACACCATGTCATACACTTTAAAAAAAATACTTTTTTAATTTAGTCTACAAAAGGAATCAAATCTACTTAAATACTATGAAGTGCCCATTCACTCTTGTTCCATCTGTAGTGAAAGCAATTTTCACATCTGCCTTAAGTAAGATATGCCTATCATAATCTTTTTGTCTTTATTCTACACATTAACATTTTATACACTGATCTTTGCAGCAGTATCAGTGTCATCATAAATTACAATAATAGAGTGTAATCAGTGCATATTATAACATGTTAGCGCATTAGCGCCATTAATTAAAAATGTAAACAAGACAAATAAAAAATTTTGTACTTAATATATATTACTTTTAAATCATCATCGAGTGGTTAAAACAACAACTTTCAATGATCTAGTGTGAATTCTACTCATAGAATTGGGCATAAAGTCATTGATAACACATTTTAATGTCTCATTAGTTTAGGTTTTACATGTAGCATCCTCATATTTAGATGCTCCTCTAAATGCCTCCCACAGCGGAGGCACAAAAACACAGTTGTTGTGCTGCACATCCATTCATTCTTTCGTTACAGTGTTGGGATTTTGAGGAGAGCTATATATCAATCTCTATATCAGTGTGTTACTGAATGATAATGAACTGCAAAAAGTTATAAAGACAAAGAAAGCTCAAACAAAACTGGCACGCTGTTTCTCCCAGATGCAGTTGAGATTTAATTTAAGTAAATTACCGGTTGTTTTAGTGGAGTACCTGTGTTATATAAACCTCAAATGAAATTAGTTTTTTGACAACCTCTGTTTTTATTTTTTTTGCGATCCAATCACAAAACATTTTACACCCCATTTATAACTACAGTTTGCACTGACCATTTGCGATAGGATCATTCAAAATGTGTCTTACCATCTGTAAACAGGGTCTAAAGTGACTGCTGCCAGAGCAAGGGAATGCTATAGAGCGATTTCAGGGGAAGTCCTACCCATATTCATTTCCCCAGTAAGACCCCTGGGAAAAATTTAGATACCATTGCTTGGCTTTTTAGAACCTCTTATTACCCCCTGATCGAGGAACGAATATTAACTTCTCTGGAAGTATATCAGGGCCTTAAAACCACCCCTGGTCAAAGCCCATTGACAGAATACTTTGATTGTTGAAACACCTGCCAACATTATTTAAGGATGCATCTCTGTCTCTCACAGGCTCCAGGCTGTGTCCATTCCTGCAGGAGCACAAGGATGATATCTTGTGTGGGCCAGTGTGGTTGTCCAGTGGACTGGATCTGTCTGGATATGCAGGGATGCTGAGTCTTACTAGTCCCAAACTCCTCAAGGGTCCGTATGAGCAGTCATCAGTCATTATATATCAATCATTCCTACCCACCCAGCAGAATGCCAGTAGACTTGCATTAAAGTGATAATTTGAGAATGTGTGAAGGGATCATGTGTAAACTATTCATTTTATCCCCGTTTCTCCCTAGGCATGGCAGGAGGCAAGTATCGTTCATTCCTGGTGCACATTAAAGCAGTGAGTGATAAGGATGAGAGCTTGAGGCCTGTGGTGCGGATGCCCTCTGCTAAATCTCACTGCAGTAAAGCTCACTCACTGTCCTCCCTGCTGCAGAGGGCTCAGGCTACTAAGGTACAACACAAACACTGGCCTAGAAATCCATTACCAGCCTGGAGATCAGTTTTGAATAGAAGTTAAAGTCCAAGTGTTGGGTTACAATTGACTTTTTACATGTCATTTTAAATAGAAAAAGTTTTTTTTTTTTTTTTTTTTTTTTAAACCCTTTCTGTCATTGCCTTTTCAGAACACTTAATTTCTGTTTAAACACTAGTTGGTGACACAAATATTTTGAATTGCTACCTTCTAGTGGTTGTATAGCAGCATTGCTATATCAAAGAAATCTCTCTATGAACTTGCAGGCTCAAAGAATGACCCCAACTGCCGGTCTAATTTTTAAAATTTTCTAAAGATTTCTAAAATCTTTCATTGTTCCTCAGGAAAAGGCCTCCACGTCTAAAGCAGATCCTCAAACTGCCCCTAAAAAGCCAGATAATTTGAGAGGCTGTGACTTGCTCCAGGAAGTGTCCGTCACAATCAGGAGGTTTAAGAAAACCTCTGTACCCAAGGAACGGTGAGATACTATTATACATGCTGTATATTCCCTCTTTTATTGATTATTATGTCATGTCTTGTAGAAGATTACACCAGCAACAGACCGCCGTCTTGGTTTTCACATTGTTTCTAATTCCACAGTATGGAATTCGTTTCAGTGAGGCATTATGTTGAACACAGCAGTCTATCCATAAACTGTCTTGTTCTGTTTTATTTCTCAGAGTGCAACGCTGTGCGATGCTTCAGTTTCCTGAGCTCCACGAGAAGCTGCTAAGAGGTTTGTGTAAGCGGGGAGAAGATGGGGAGAGCTCAGAGCACTGCCAGAGTCTCATCCTGGACATCCTCTGCTGGCTGGCAGGAGTCTACTCAAATGGACCCTGCAGGTGAGCACTCATTGTAAATTAGGGAGCCCATTTCTGTGAAAAACAGGATATATTTTAGTTTCCCAGTTTGATCTTTTGTCTTAAATGTTATTATCCTCTTGTCCTTCAGTTTGAGAGAGGGTAAGGAAGGGCTTCTGACCAAAACCAGGAGACGGCTGACGGATATCATTAGGGTGTGTTTTTTCGAGGCTGGGCGCAGTATAGCTCATAAATGCTCTCGCTTTCTTGCACTTTGTATTAGGTGAGATTTCAGCCTCTCTTTAATTATGTCTCATGGCAGAACTAAAGTTCTAGGCTCTATGGTAGACATGTGCAGAAGCATGATGTTATTTTCATTAATTACAATGTAAGAATGCTGTTCATTTTTAATGTTTTCAGTAATGGTAAAGGAGACCCTGGTCAGCAGAGTTTTGGCCAGGCTCTGTTTAAAGCTCTTCTGGATAATATGCCTTATTTGCCTGCTGCAGCCACAGGAGGTAATTTCTTGATTGTAGATTGTAGAAGCCTTTGTTTTTTTGTTTGCTACATTGAAAAGATGGCTTGTTCAAATCATCTCAAATGTAATTACCTGTCTCTGTCTTTCTATGTCTGTTTTTCAGGATCTCTCTTCTGGTACTTTGTGATTTTAAATTATGTGAAAGATGAGGACCTGGCTAGCTGCAGTACTGCTTGCGCCTCTCTGCTCACTGCTGTCTCTCGGCAGCTGCAGGACCGCTTGACTCCACTGGAGGCGCTGTTGCAGACCAGGTAAGCTTACCAGATGCACTTTGAACCATTCACAAACTGACCATGATTGTGTCGCTTGTAAAAGATGCTCTTGAATGACTGCTTCTAATGCAAGGTAATTGTAAATAAGATGCTGACTATTTTCTCTGGAAAGTGAAATGTACTGTAATGGAAAGTTTATTTTCTGGCAATATAGATGTGGTTAATTTAGGGAGATGAAATAAAGCTGTGTAAACGTGTCATTGCTCCTTTAAACCAAGTAATTGGGTTGTCTATTCAGATACGGTCTGTATGGGTCTCCATTCGACCCAGTGCTGTTTGACCTGGAGGTGAGCGGGTCTTCCTGTAAAAATGCATTTAGTAGTAGTTTCGGAGTCCAGTCGGACGAGATCGACCTGTCCGACATTCTCTCAGGTGCGTTAATGCACTTTTTCCTCACATGTTTACATTTGTGAATAAATATCAAAGCAACACTCTGTAGCAAGACAGCTATCAAAGGGTTTTTGGTTTCTATGTCAGGTAATGGGAAGGTGAACAGCAGCGGGGCAGCAGAGGGCAGTTTCACAGCTCTGACCGGCCTGCTTGAGGTCGAACCCCTGCACTTTACTTGCATCTCCACAAGTGATGGTACCAGAGTGGAGAGGGATGATGCAAGTATGTTTACCGGTACATATCCCTTTTTTTATTCCTCTTTCTTAGTTACTGCATTATTCAGACAAGCAAATTAATTTGCTGGAACAAAGATATATGTTTGGCATTTGGTGTTATTACTGCTGTAATAATAATTACTACTTGGACTTAATTATACTTGAACTGTAGAGGAAATACCTCAGATGTCATAAAAACTTATCATCCTTGTCCGCAACACTTTCTGAAAGCTGTGATCTGTGCCCATTTGAGCTTTTTTTAAATATTTTTTGCAGTGAGCACGTTTGGTGTGACGCCAACTGTGACAGGGCTCTCTGCTGGGACCGTTGGCGAGGCGTCTACGGCCCTGAGCTCTGCTGCACAGGTGGCCCTGCAGTCATTATCTCACGCCATGGTGTCTGCAGAGCAGCAGCTGCAAGTTCTTCAGGAGAAACAACAGCAGCTTTTGAAACTACAGCAGCAGGTCCGACATAAAAGTCACACCTCACACACGTACACAGAACATTCATATTAATATTGATGTCCTGATTAATTCAGTAATTATAACTATATGATTTTCCTTGGTTATCTTGTGGAACAGAAAGCCAAGTTGGAGGCTAAACTCCACCAGACCTCATCGGCGGCAACCGCATCATCTTGTGTTGTCAACTCTGTGCCGTCCAACCCATCCTCTGCCCCAGGCTTCTTTATTCATCCCTCTGATGTCATCCCTTCCACCCCTAAAACCACCCCACTGTTCATGACGCCACCTCTCACCCCGCCGAACGAGGCTGTGTCGGCAGCCATAAGTGTGGAACTGGCTCAGCTCTTCACAGGATCTGTCATTGATCCTCCACCTGTGAATCTTTCAGCACAGAATAAAAACACACAGAAAGCCAAACCGGTCAGTCCTGACACCTTCCTCCTGCTTTATTTATTCATAGCTTTACATTTTAAAAACTTAGCAATACTGTTCAATTATATTTCCTTAATAGAGAATAAATTGTGATCTTTGCCACAAGCAAAATAGCAGAGGCTAGTGGGTAATGTTGTGTTAATAAATTGATGTTTGTTTTAATTTCCCTTTTACAGGGTTTTTGTGTTTTGGATGTTAATGTGTATTAATCTTACTTGGAATTTGTGGTTTATGCTCAGTCATCAAATGTTGGTTGGATGTTGGATGGTAAATAAATTAAATTACAACTTGTGTCTCTTTTTGTGTATTCTCGTTCCAGAACCACATAGGAAGTGGACTAGCATTGGCAATCTCACAGGCCTCTCACTTCCTACAGCCTCCACCAAACCAGTCTATAATAATTGAACGGATGCACTCAGGTACCTCATATCATCTTACTCTCACTCTAGAATCCTCTCTCTAGAGCTCTCATTCTAGTATGTTCTCGCTGGAACCCTTACTATAAGAATCCTCATTCCCCATTGTTGAACACACACTCTAGAGCCCTTATTCTAGAACATACTTTATAGAGCCCCTATTCTTGAACACTCTCCACAGCCCTCATTCCAAAACACTCTCTAGAACCCTTGCTATGAGAATCCTCTCATTCTAGAAAACTCACTAGAACTCTCAATATGAGAATCCTCATTCTAAAGCCCCCATACTAGAACACACCCTCATTCCAGAGCCCTAATTTTAGAACATTATTTAGAGCTCCGCTATGAGAATCCTCTTTCTAGAGCCTTCATTCTGAAACACACTTTCTGGAGCCCTCATTCTAGTACACGTTCTCTATAGCACTAATTCCAGAACCATTTCTAGAGGTCTTGCTATGAGAATCCTCATTTAAGAGCCCCTATTCTAGAGCACACTTTAAAGTCCTTGTTCTGAGAATCCTCACTTTTGACCCCTCACTAGATTCTTGAAAGCACTCTTTGAACACTTACTCTAGAGATCTCTCTTTGAGAACTTCGTCTGCTTTTAGTGTGAGGAATGGTGACACAACTATATTGCTACACAAGGAATATTCCTCCCTTTTAGGTGCAAGGCGGTTTGTGACGCTAGATTTCGGTCGGCCAGTATTGCTGACTGATGCGCTGATCCCCACATGCGCTGACTTGGCCTCCCTTTCCATTGACATCTGGACTCTTGGGGAGGAAGTTGATGGGAGGAGACTTGTGGTCGCCACAGATATCAGCACACACTCTCTGATTCTTCACGACCTGCTGCCCCCTCCTGTCTGCCGATTCATGAAGGTCTTTACATGTTTATCATGACTGAATGCAATGCAGCACACATTGCATACTGTTTTGTGATGTCTCTGTTTAGCACATATACAACCATTTTATAGCCACGATACATCCACTGTCATTCACTCTTTCCCCCTTTCCCCAGATCACTGTGATTGGACGATACGGCAGCACTAATGCCCGTGCTAAAATCCCTTTGGGATTCTATTATGGCCACACCTACATTCTGCCATGGGAGAGTGAACTAAAACTGATGCATGACCCTCTGCGGGGCGAATGCGATGCCGCTAGTCAGCCAGACCTTGATCAGCATCTGTCTATGATGGTGGCCCTTCAGGAAGACATTCAGTGCAGGTCAGTGAGACTACAAAGCTGACAACATAAAACAAAGATAAATTACCAACATTGACAAACACAATGTGCTTAAGCTAACAACACACAAACAATTATAATATTTCATGTCTTTAATTGAACACATCCCATTACAACATTCACAGTACTTACTAAAAAGTAAGTGAACTCTTGGGCTTAATAACTGGCTGATCCTCATTTGGCAGCAATAACCTCAACCAAGCATTTCGGGTAGCTGCGGATTAGACCTATACAATGTTCATAAGGAATTTTGGACCATTCTTCCTTACAGAACTGCTTCAGCTTAGTCATATTCTTAGGATGTCTGGTGTGAACGGCTATCTTCAGGTCATTCCACAGTATTTCTGTTTGTTAAGGTCTAGGCTCTGACTGGGCCACTCCGAAAGGTGGATTTTCTTTTTTTGAAACCATTCTGTAGTGGAGTTACTTTGTTGTTTAAGGTCATTTATCCTGCTGCATCACCAAACTTCTACTGAGCTTCAGCTGGCTCATAACCACCCTTCCATTATCCTGTATGATAGGATACCTTGATAAAAGTGATCAATGATGTCAAGTGGTGCAGACCAAGAAGCAGCAAACAGCCCAAAATCATGATGCTACCACTTTTGGGATGATGTTGTATGCAGTGCCCCATTTAATGCCATATAGTGCTGTTTCCAAACTATTCAACCTTAGTTTCATCAGTCTAAAAAACATTTTCCCATTAGAATTGTAGATTGTCAAGGTGGTCTTTTGCAAACTTCAGGCACCTAGCAATATTTGTGTTGGAAATCAGCAGCTTCTTATGTGGTGTCCTGCCATGGACGCCATGCCTTTTTAATGTTTTCTGTGTAGTAGACTCATGAACAGAGATGTTAACCTCTTGCTTTGTTTCCTTTTTACCTCATTGAGCATTCAGCAGTGTGCCCTTTGAGTCATTTTGACTGGACAACCACTTCTAGGGAGAGTAATAGTACTAAATAATCTCCTTTTATAGACAATCTCCTTTCGAACTGTGTTGAAATGAATATCTAAGGTCTTTGAGATAACTTTAACCCTTTCCAATTTTATGCAAAGTAACAATTCTTGATTGTAAGTCTTGTAAGATCTCTCTTTTATTGTCTTCTTTTGTGAATAGCAAACTCAAACTGTGAGTGCTATTTATAAGTCAAATTAGCTCTAACCCACGCCTCCAATCTCGTTTCATTAATCGGATGCCAGGTTTGCAAACTCCTGACTCTAATTAGCTTTTGTTTGTCATAAACCTAGGGGTTCACATTCTTTTTCCTATGTACACTGTGAATGTTTGAATGATGTATACAATATGTACAAGAACAATACAATAATGTGTGTTATTTGTTAAAATAGATTGTGTTAGGTCATTATTGTAACAGATGAATATCAAACCAGATTTTAAGATGAATTTATACATAAATGCAGGTAATTTCAAAGGGTTCACATACTTTTTCTTGCCACTGTAGTTGGGGCCAGAGCGATTATTTTTTTTTATGTATATATATATATATATATATATATATGCATGCATGCATACATACAGCATTCGTAAAGAATTCACAGCGCTTCACTTTTTCCACATTTTACAGGTGAAACTCGAAAAATTTGAATATCGTGCAAAAGTTCATTAATTTCAGTAATTCAACTTAAAAGGTGAAACTAATATATTATATAGACTCATTACAAGCAAAGTAAGATATTTCAAGCCTTTATTTGATATAATTTTGATGATTATGGCTTACAGCTTATGAAAACCCCAAATTCAGAATCTCAGAAAATTAGAATATTACATGAAATCAATAAAAAAAAAGGATTTTAAATACAGAAATGTCGGCCCTCTGAAAAGTATAATCATGCATATGTACTCAGTACTTGGTTTGGGCCCCTTTGCATTAATTACTGCCTCAATGCGGCGTGGCATGGATGCTATCAGCCTGTGGCACTGCTGAGGTGTTATGGAAGACCAAGATGCTTCAATAGCGGCCTTCAGCTCTTCTGCATTGTTTGGTCTCATGTCTCTCATCTTTCTCTTGGCAATGCCCCATAGATTTGCTATGGGGTTCAGGTCAGGCGAGTTTGCTGGCCAATCAAGCACAGTAATACCATGGTCATTGAACCAGGTTTTGGTACTTTTGGCAGTGTGGGCAGGTGCCAAGTCCTGCTGGAAAATGAAGTCAGCATCTCCATAAAGCTTGTCTGCTGAAGGAAGCATGAAGTGCTCTAAAA
Organism: Xyrauchen texanus; assembly: GCF_025860055.1. NCBI lineage: Eukaryota > Metazoa > Chordata > Actinopteri > Cypriniformes > Catostomidae > Xyrauchen > Xyrauchen texanus. The sequence goes on along the minus strand of NC_068291.1, from coordinate 30,437,682 downwards.
TGTCCCGGTAGACGGCTGCGTTGACTCTGGACTTAATAAAGCACAGTGGACCAACACCAGCCGATGACATGGCTCCCCAAACCAACACAGACTGTGGAAACTTCACACTGGACTTCAAACATCTTGGATTGTGTGCCTCTCCATTCTTCCTCCAGACTCTGGGACCTTGGTTTCCAAATGAGATGCAAAATTTGCTCTCATCAGAAAAGAGGACTTTGGACCACTGAGCAACAGACCAGTTCTTTTTTTCTTTAGCCCAGGTTAAGACGTTTGACATTTGAAGCCCATGTCCAGGACCCGTCTGTGTGTGGTGGCTCTTGATGCAGTAACTCCAGCCTCAGTCCACTCCTTGTGAAGCTCCCCCACACATTTGAATGGCCTTTTCCTGACAATCCTCTCCAGGCTACGGTCATCCCTGCTGCTTGTGCACCTTTTTCTTCCACACTTTTCCCTTCCACTTAACTTTCTATTAATGTGCTTTGATACAGCACTTTGAGAACATCCAACTTCTTTTGCAATTACCTTTTGAGGCTTTCCCTCCTTGTGGAGGGTGTCAATGATGGTTTTCTGCACAACTGTCAGGTCAGCAGTCTTCCCCATGATTGTGAATTCAACTGAACCAGACTGAGAGACCATTTAAAGGCTCAGGAACCCTTTGCAGGTGTTTAGCTGATTAGAGTGACACTTTGAGCCTACAATACTGAACCTTTTCACAATATTCTAATTTTCTGAGATTCTGAATTTGGGGTTTTCATAAGCTGTAAGCCATAATCATCAAAATTATATCAAATAAAGGCTTGAAATATCTTACTTTGCTTGTAATGAGTCTATATAATATATTAGTTTCACCTTTTAAGTTGAATTACTGAAATTAATGAACTTTTGCACAATATTCTAATTTTTCGAGTTTCACCTGTATGTTACAGCCTTATTCCAAAATTGATTAAATTCATTATTTTCCTAAAAATTCTACAAACAATACCCCATAATGACAATGTGAAAGAAGTTTGTTTGAAATCTTTGCAAATTTATTAAAACTACAAAAATCACATGTACATAAGTATTCAGAGCCTTTGCCATGACACTCAAAATTGAGCTCAGGTGCATCCTGTTTCCACTGATCATCCTTGAGATGTTTCTACAACTTGATTGGAGTCTGTGGTAAATTCAGTTGATTGGACATGATTTGGAAAGGCACACACCTGTCTATATAATGTCCCACAGTTAACAGTGCATGTCAGAGCACAAACTGAGCCATGAAGTCCAAGGAATTGTCTGTTGACCTCCGAGACAGGATTGTATCGAGGCACAGATCTGGGGAAGGGTACAGAAAAATGTCTGCAGCATTGAAGGTCCCAGTGAGCACAGTGGCCTCCATCATCCATAAATGGAAGAAGTTTGGAAGCACCAGGACTCTTCCCAAACTGAGCGATCAGGGGAGAAGGGCCTTTGTCAGGGAGGTGACCAAAATCCCAATGGTCACTCTGACAGAGCTCCAGCATTTCTCTGTGGAGAGAGGAGAACCTTCCAGAAGAACAACCATCTCCGTAGCACTCCAACAATCAGGCCTGTATGGTAGAGTGGCCAGACGGAAGCCACTCCTCAGTAAAAGGCACATGACAGCCCGCCTGGAGTTTGCCAACAGGCACCTGAAGGACTCTCAGACCATGAGAAACAATATTCTCTGGTCTGATGAAACTGAGATTGAACTCCCTCGGCCTGAATGGCAAGCGTCATGTCTGGAGGAAACCAGGCACCGCTCATCACCTGGCCAATACCATCCCTACAGTGAAGCATGGTGGTAGCAGCATCATGCTGTGGGGATGTTTTTCAGTGGCAGGAACTGGGAGACTAGTCAGGATCGAGGGGAAAGATGAATGCAGCAATGTACAGAGACATCCTTGATGAAAACCTGCTCCAGAGCGCTCTGGATCTCAGACAGGGGCGAAGGTTCATCTTTCAACAGGACAATGACCCCAAGCACACAGCCAAGATAACAAAGGAGTGGCTACATGACAACTCTGTGAATGTCCTTGTGTGGCCCAGCCAGAGCCCAGACTTGAACCCGATTGAACATCTCTGGAGAGATCTGAAAATGTCTGTGCACCGACACTCCCCATCCAACCTAATGGAGCTTGAGAGGTCCTGCAAAGAAGAATGAGAGAAACTGCCCAAAAATAGGTGTGCCAAGCTTGTAGAATCGTACACAAAAAGACATGAGGCTGTAATTGGTGACAAAGGTGCTTCAACAAAGTATTGAGCAAAGGCTGTGAATACTTATGTACAGGTGATATATTATTATTATTTTTATTTTTTTTAATTTGCTAAGATTTCAAACAAGCTTCTTTCATGTTGTCATTATGGGGTATTGTTTGTAGAATTTTTAGGAAAATAATGAATTGAATCCATTTTGGAATATGGCTGTATCATAACAAAATGTGGAAAAAGTGAAGCGCTGAAATACTTTCCGGATGGTGTGTGTGTGTGTGTGTGTATGTATATGTATGTATGTATCTGTGTGTGTGTGTGTGTGTGTGTGTGAATGTATGTATGTATGTATATATAAATGTGTATGTGTGTATATATATATACGTATTTTCACAAATGCCGTAGTCTGATTTGGGGTCAGAGAGTAACCAGGCTTGGGGCAAAAATGCCACAGAAAGTGACCCAGATATGCCTTTGAGGTGATCTTTAAAAAAAAATAAAAAATTTAATAATTTATCTGACATTTGACATTTCATGATATTCTATTTTCTGTCTAGTAACATATAGTTACAGCGTTTCCCCTAGGATTTTTTTCAGCAGCTGTGCTATCCACAAACCTGCAACGCCAGACCCATATTAACACTCGTTGGTCGAGGAATAGCTTAAAACAGGAATGTCAAACTCAATTTCAGCCTAGGCCACATCAGGATTTATTTGTACCCTAATTTGTATATGGCTAAATTGAAATATCCAGAATTATACAGCATTTGGCAAAGACCTTATAACTTTGTTACCATTAGATTTATCAACATGGGAAAGGGACCATTGTAACAGTCACACTGCGACATTTTAAATTATATCAAACATTCCTAGTCACATTATTTGTATACATCAGATATTATATTTTGTTACATGCAGATCTTAGGTGAGTTTTAGGTGTAATGAGCTGAAGGGAAACAGGATGGGTAGAGGGGGACAGAGATTTGCGTTTTATGGTCCTTGCTCAGCAGGATGTGTTGACAGGAGATGCTCATCTGTGTAGGAGTTTATATAACTTGGTTTTCGCAGAGTTCTTTGACTTTTACGACATCTTAAGCCAGCCTTACGTTAGTAACTATGGTTTCTATATAAAGGACTATGGCAATTTTGTAATGAAAAAACAGCAGTCTAAATATATATAGAAAGTTCCTGCCACAACAACTATTAATACAGTACAGTTAGTTTTACTACAGTAAATCCATGTTAAATTTTTGAAAGTGTTGTGATTTGAGAATTGAAAAGCCTTCTAATTTGTTTTCTCCTGTTTTCTTTGTCAGTGATGTTTAAAATTGGGGCTCTGTTTATTTTAAAAAAAAATTATCACTGAGACATTTGGAGTTTTGCAACAGACAATTCTGTACCGCATTCAAATGGGTTTTGTAATCCCTGCCACACATATCACTGGTTCACATGCACATTTAAATTAGTATGTTTGGTTGAGACTAGTCCGCTAATTCCCGCACCTGCTTTATTCTCGTGCTGCTTTTATCCATGATTGAGCCATGTTGTGATGCCCTGCCATCCTACATTTCAGAAATGAACTTGCGGGCCACGTGAAATGAAGTGAGTTTGACACGTGTGTTATGTAGTGACGTCACTAAGTATGTGCGTGTATTTCTGTGTATGTGGTGGGGTCTCTTTCACAGTGCACCAAGTGCACAGCTGATTGGGGCTGGCAAGCATTGTTGTGTCAAGAATAGTAAATTAACCATGTGAAATCCCAACAGTGGCACAGCGCTGCTGTATAGTGCATATAGGGGAAACACTGAGTTATGTTTGGATGGTGCAGTGACCATATCATTTAGTTTTTTCAATTTAAGTATTTGACAAATGGACAACACACTGTTATATGTTAGAAATAATATGCTGTCCTGTTGGTAAAAAATGCCGCAGAAAATCTATTCCAGGAGGCAAAACCACTCTGTAATTTCAGACACTGGTCTGAATATGTTCTGTATTAGTCTAACTATGCTAATCTCTTTTGCAGGTATAATCTAGCCTGTCATCGGCTGGAGACACTGCTTCAGAACATAGACCTGCCACCTCTTAACAGCGCTAATAATGCACAGTACTTCCTGCGTAAGCCTGATAAAGCTGTAGAAGAGGATTCCCGTGTTTTCTCTGCCTACCAGGACTGCATTCAGCTGCAGCTGCAGCTCAACCTGGCCCATCATGCCGTACAGAGGTTGCGTGTGTCTCTGGGTGCCACCCGCAAACACCTGACCGAGAATTATGACCCCAGAGAGCTTGTCCAGAATTCTTCGACAGAACAGCTCAGAACCATCATCAGATACTTGCTGGACACACTGCTCAGCCTGCTACACTGTTGTAATGGTGAGAGAAGAAGCTGGTCTAAACAGCACCTCCTTATTTGAAAGCAAAATAGACCATTTGTTTTCTAAATTAATGTTCCTGGTGTTACTGTAATGGATTTATCTGTGCATTTTATTCTTCAGCATGTTAAATGTGTATATACAAAGTATTTTCATAATATATTATCAAAATTTAACTCTTTCTCTGAAACATCTTTTCTATCCATGCGGTCATGGAAAAGTAATATTTACCAAGTTACATCTAGACTATTTTTGGTGAACATTCTGATGTATCTAATGGTACGTCAGCAGCCTCTGCACTGATGTGGACTCCATTTTCTGCTGAAATTATTAACACTTCATCTGTTTTTGTATTTAGTATTCATTTTTTATTTAAAAACTATTTAAACTTAATTTTCCACTGTCTTTTTTCTTTCATCTTCTCTTTCTGTAATCAGTTTGTAATCAATCAATCATTTTTATGTTAAATGTTTTTTTCTATGTCTCCCACAGGTCACTCCGTGCCCTCAGTTTTGCAGAACACGTTTCACGCCCAGGCATGTGAGGAGCTCTTCAAGCAGCTGTGCATCAGTGGGACTCCTAAAATTCGTTTGCATGCAGGTCTGCTGCTGGTGCAGCTCTGTGGTGGGGAGAGGTGGTGGGGCCAGTTCCTTTCCAACGTCCTGCAGGAGCTCTACAACTCTGAGCAGCTGCTCATCTTCCCTCAGGACAGGTAAAGTAAAAATGCACAAACATAGAAAGTTGTACGTACACATATTAGTGTTGTCACGGTACCAAAATTTCAGTAGTCGGTACCAATACCATCTGAAATTTCACGGCACTCGATACCATTTTCGGTACCAAAGCAAAAACAGGTTACTAAACAACACTCTTTTATTAACAAAGTTAACAAAACATTAGCAGCAGAACTAAGAACAGAAATATGCCATTGAGCAACACTTCAAGTTAAATATATTATTTTTGAATTATAACAAAACTGTACAATGTATGCTTAAAGTATTTTTGAACACTTATATAAGATTTAGTTTTTCTTTATTAAGTTTTTACCAAGTACTAAAAAAATAACTAAATAAACAAGCATACAATAGAATGAATACAAAACAATTTCCAAACTAATGTGCAAAGTGCTCTCTTATTAATAAAGCTGCATATTGGCAATTTTCTTCACGATTATAAATGCACAGTGACATATATAATGATTAAATAAGTTGAAAGCAATCGCGTTCTAATCTAGCTGCATTAAGCGTCCACGCTTGAGGGATGAGTGTCCCCAAGGCAGAGTCCCCCTCAGACGGGTGCAGTTTCAATCTCTCCCCCTTAGATCGGGACATTCGTGCAACTCATTGAAGAGGCACCGACCACACCAATATGCCATTTTCTGCAGTTTATAGTTATTAACATTACCTGCTTCTGTATTATTTGAACTTTAATAAAGCTATTACACATGAAATATAACTGCATTTGTAAGAGCTTTAAAGAGCACCGACTACGCTTATTCCACAACTAGACTGCTTCTGAATGTACTTTTTTTTTATTTTTTATAATTCCCTAATACTTTGGGATCTACATAAAATGAAGCTGTGAAACTTTAGAATGCATCTGTACTGTGATCTGTGTAATTATTCCTCTACTCAGTCAGGCGTGATCTGCAGTGCTGCTCTCGCGCGTCATTACAGTTTAATATGATTTCATTTTACGTTAAATGAGATCAAACGACTATTCGACAATGAAAATTTGTCTCTTCATTTTTTAATTTTCGCCGTTGTCGATAATGTCGACTAATCATTTCAGCCCTAATGCAAATGATAATATGCTTTTAAACTAACCTGCTTTATTTCCTTGAATTAATCCGGGTGTCTGTCTTTCAGGTGCTTTATTAAGTTTGATGTGTTTCCTCCTTTCGTCAGAAAAGTGTGAAAGCAGCGTTTACAAATAGGTTTTTGCTGATCTATGATGTTTCCCTTTTCATCAGTCTCAAATACAAAGAATTTCCAAACCTGGCTTTTTCCACTTTTCTTTTCGACAAGATTAAGTTGGGACTCCGCAGCAGCTTTGCTTGTTGCCATCTTTTGCTTGTTGTGAGCGTTCAAAAGTTCCAGACTCTGCATGGGTACCGGGTAGACCCGTTACTTGGTACTGCGGTACCTTCAGAAATTCTGGTATCGTAAAAAAAATTTGGTTTCAGTACCGACTTGGTACCGGAGTACCGGTATTTTTGACAACACTAAAACATATTGTAGAAAATCCTTGCCAAGAGTTCTGGTCTTGCTCAGAAGTATGACACGTTTATCATGTTTCATGTTTATATCTCTGTTCATTTTCTCAGGGTGTTCATGCTGCTGTCTTGTATTGGCCAAAGGTCATTGAGTAACAGTGGAGTTCTGGAGGGTTTGTTAAACCTGCTGGACACTCTGTTATCCCCTCTGCTACAGACCTCTGCAGCACAGCCCCGTAGGACAGAAGGTGTGTGTGAGAATCTTTCTTTGTTAGTGGTAAATTTTGATGTAATGAAAAACATGTCTTATATATATATATATGTTTGTGTGTGTGTTTATGTAATGTGTTTGAGTTTGTAGGTGTGTTGGATATCCCCATGATCAGCTGGGTGGTAATGCTGGTTTCCAGACTTCTTGACTATGTGGCCAGTGTTGAAGATGAAGCCAATGCAGCCAAGAAACCTATGGGTGGAAAAGACAGGGAGAGATCCTTCACAGGTATGACTCAATGCAAGAGAAAACCTTCCAGAACAGACCTTTGATTGATTATTAAGAGATCATACATAAACCGGTCTGTTGGTGTTATAAAGATATCTTAATATCTAGACAAGCCTGAGGACTAAAGTTAAGGTGTTTTGAAATTTGTCCTTTTTTCATTCTAATCACATCAGGGAACCAGTGGAGCTTCATAAATAACAGTCTGCAATCTCAGAACCCAAGCAGATCAACCAAAGGAAGCAACAGCAGTTTAGATCGCCTGTACTCACGCAAGATCCGTAAACAGCTAGTCCACCACAAACAGGTACACGTGTCTGCAAACTTCTTCTGCCAATATTGGCCACTTATATTTCATGGTTAACACTTATATTTCATGGTTAACAAACCAAGTTGAATTCTGCTCAAAGTTCTGCTCTTGAACTTTGCCTTTGTAGTTGTAGTGGGGATGTTGATCAGTTCCCTTTTTATTGCAGCAGTTAAATTTACTGAAAGCCAAACAGAAAGCTTTAGTGGAACAAATCGAGAAGGAGAAAATCCAGAGCAATAAAGGTTCCTCCTACAAGCTTCTGGTGGAACAAGCCAAACTCAAGCAAGCCACGTCCAAGGTGAGACCTCCAACCTCAGCCTTTTGACAACTTATCTTGGATGCGTAACTAACTTTATGGAACATCTCTTAGGTTTTGGCATAGGATAGCATTAGTATTAGTTAAAGATACTAATGTCATACTATGGACACGCATATATTAAACCATGTGTTTTTTGGTTTTTTCCCCTTTGTCAGCACTTTAAGGATCTGATCCGTTTGAGGCGAACAGCAGAATGGCCACGCTCCACCTTGGACTCAGAGGCTTCTGTGTCAAAAGAGGCCCCTGAGGTCGAACTCCTGCCTTTCACTTTATCTCATGAGCGCTGCATTTGCGTCGTCCAGAAGCTCGCTTTATTCCTTCTCTCCATGGACTTTACCTGTCATGCAGACTTACTTCTCTTTGTCTGCAAGGTGTGCTATTTACTTTAACTGTATTCAGAAATGTGGCCATGTCTGCTTTCAAATTGGCTCTCTGATGGCCATGGAGTCTTGTAATTTGTTATAGATGCGTGGTCGCTCTAGAAATCCCATCTTGCTTTAAATCTTCTTCACCTGTTTAGGTATTGGCCAGAATAGCAAATGCCACAAGGCCCACAATCCACCTGTGTGAGGTTGTTGCAGAACAGCAGCTGGAGAGATTGCTGCTTTTACTGGTGGGAACGGACTTCAACCGTGGGGACATTTCCTGGGGTGGAGCCTGGGCCCAGTATTCCCTCACCTGCATGCTGCAGGACATCCTCACAGGTGTGGTTTGTCTTAAGAGTGTCAAGAATTCATTGTTTTAGAAGCTTGATTTCTTTGACCTTTAACTGTAGTTTTATAGATAGAGACAATATTTTTGAAGAAATCAAATTGGTTTATTTCACTGATGCTGTGTGATCTTTTTGTAGGAGAGCTTTTGTCTCCAGTGTGTGTGGATGGGATGGAGGGGGCGGGGGCTGATGAGGCAGGGGCTTCCTCTTCCTCTGTGGGGGTGGATTGTGATGACTCACTCCCCCAATCAACCCCAATTCCCCTGGTGGAGACAATCGATGAGCCCCTAGGACCTGATATCATCGCAGGGACACCTGGGATGCCCTCTGTGTTCCAAAGTACGTTGGTAACCCGCCTGAAAAGCACGTCACCTCATGGAGCCTCACCTTTCTTATTTCTGATGTTTTTTTGTTTGTTTTACTCTCTTTAATGAGCTAAATGCATGTTTTGTGTTTTGTGTTTTTTATTTTTTATTTCCTTTTTTCTTTATTACGTTTTATGATGGTAGGGGTGTAACAATTCATCGATCTGGATCGATGCAACGATCCAATGTTATTAAAACAATGCGTAAATATAATTTTTTTTAAAGATGTTATTAAAACAATGCGTAAATATAATTTTTTTTAAAGATATACCTTTATTTTCTGCGATTGACTGGCGACCTGTCCAGGGTGTCCCCCGCCTTTCGCCCCATAGTTAGCTGGGATAGGCTCCAGCCCCCCGCGACCCTGTACACAGGATAAGCGGTTGACGATGGATGGATGGATGGATGGATGGATGGATGGATACCTTTATTTTAATACTAATGTCAGCTACATCCGTACGCATTTCCGTCAGGAGATGAAGCAACCTTATAACATTCATTACACTTTATGAGCACTAAATATGCTTTTAATTTGGGTCAAGGATGTGCGCAGGGTCTGTGAAGCCAAATTGTGCTCTGCTATTAGTGCGTGCACGTCAAGCGTGCTTCCCGTGAAACCCGAGCTCCAGTGAACGGGATCTGTGTGAGCACATCAGCCAGGCGCTCCTTAAAATGTGAGCTCTCGTAAAACACGCAGAGCGGCTCACATGCGTGATTAATTTGGGCTTCCATCGATATCGTTGCACATGTGACCCATTTGAATTTTACATGAGATTTTGCTATTTTAAAGTAACATGGAGCAGTTGGAACAGTGCAGATGATTTGACTCTTTAAAGTTTGTCTATATACTTTTAAAGCATTGTCATAATATGCTAAATCAACTTTTATCGGTGCATTTAGTCAATGGTAAGCAGTTGCTTTTCAATTCAAAATGGGTCAATGATCCACTGTTTGGACCATCTGTCTGAGAGGAGTTTGACAGCCTGACTTCCTGAAGCAGGAAGTTGCTTCTAGTTGGTACACTGCTCTTGCAATATTAAAGGTCTTTTTGTTGCCCAAAGGTGCTCCACCACCGTCATCTTTGGAAAAAGATAAAGAAATAGACTTTGACTTGCTACAGGACTTGATGGATGTTGACATTGATCCTTTAGATATTGATTTGGAAAAAGATCCACTCGCCGCCAAGGTTTTTAAGGTATGGACCTATTCCTCCTTTGTTTTATTACTACTGCATGTATTCCAACCCAGACAGTAATCAAAGATTAACAGATACATCTGTGATTTATTGTGGTATTTAGAACTGATTTACACTTACACTCATGTCTGGGTTGTGTGTCTATTATTAACCCCTTTCCACAAAGTATTTTTATTTTTTTTCAGAGATTTATGTCAGATATGTTTGTTGTTGTTTTTATCTTTTTTTTACCTGCTCTCTCTTGCAGCCAATCAGCAGTACCTGGTATGATTACTGGGGTGCTGATTATGGATCATATAGTTATAACCCCTACACAGGGGGTGTGGGCATACCTGTGAGCAAACCACCTGCAGCTGCTGTGGCAGAGAAGCCTGGATCTCAGAGCCTCTCAGTGTCTGTTTCTCAAGGTTAGAAACTTTAGAAAATAAACGATTTACATAAAATAAATTACATGGAATTTGTTGTGCTCGCCCAGTCAGTCTGGCAGTTCAGATATGCACTTGCCCTGTCAATATATTCAGTGGCCCCACAAAAGAAAATAAAAGAAAAAATACATAAAAAAATGCATATCTGAATGAAACTTGCCAACATGTTTTTAAATGTGTCAATGTTAAACAGTAGATCACACATAAGGGTAAGTAACCATTTCATTAACCCAAAACACAATCACACTGGTCCCAGGCGATCCTTATTGTGGAGCCCTGTAATATGAAATGTGTTCAAGTGTCATAATTTGTGGTACAGCTCTGGATGCTCGGCTGGAGGTGGGATTAGAACAACAGGCTGAACTCATGCTGAAGATGATGGCAACACTGGAGGCAGATGCCATATTACAGGCATTAACATCCACTTCTCCTTCAGGTACACACACACTCCAGACTTACTTCTGCAAGCTATAACCCCCACCTGACCTTGAAGTAGACTCACAGTTGGAAACATGCAGATACAATGTGTACAGTATTTGTGTGCTGTTTGTTCTTTTTAAAATCATCCCTCCTGTGTTTCAAACAGTGGCCCAGTCTGCAAATGGGACAGACGACTCTCTCTTGCGTGGAGGATTCCACAACTCTCCCCCAGGCAGCAGTCTGATGGTACAGCCCTCTTCCATCCCCATGTTGAGCACCTGCTTCAACAAACTCTTCTCTTTGCTGCAAGTTCACCATGTACAGGTATACACACTTGTTTGTTTTTGTCATGTACACCTGTGTTTTGCTTTACAGTATGACTTTCCAAAGTACTTTGCTCAACAGATAATGTTTTTGTTTCTCTCTGTGTCTCTCTCTTTCTCTCTCTGTAGTTGGAGTCATTGCTGCAGCTATGGTTGACTCTGAGTTTGAGTTCATGCTCTGGAGGGTCAGATGAGACTGGCTCTGATATTTTCCTCTTTAATACCAGCAGAGTACCCACAATCCCCCTTAACCAAGGTGTGACATCCACCTACAGAATGATAGAGCACTCAATATAATTAATTCTGAAGTGTCAGCTGCATTTTTCACTTTTGCTTTAAGAATTACATCTTATGCCTTAATGATTGAGAATTTTGTGTTATTGTATACCACTTAGGACACAACTAACAGTCATTTATTTCTAGATATTTGATGCAAATTATTTAAACCCTCTATGGTCTTTGGTTATTTTTGAATGAAGCACTTTTGCTCATTTAGTAAAAATTGTGGTACAAGACTTTCCAAATCTGTCTAAATATATACAAAATAATATCGTGAAGTTAGTGGTCATAAAAAACGACACCTTTTGTCTTTGTGGTCAAAATTTACCGACCATTGAAAATGAATGGAAAAGACCATAAGACAGAGCAATTTTTTTAAATTTGACAAATAAAACCAATAAATCAGCTACAATGCTAAACACATACACTCAAAAATGAGGTGATGAGACAATAACGCACACACACACACACACACACACACACACACACAGAGAAATAAATGGGTGAGACAAAAACAGCCAGGATGGAGAATGCAGAACACGCACGCACGCACGCACACACACGCAGAGAGAACAAAGATCAAAGGAACGAATTCTGAGCCCAGTGCACGAAAGAATACATTTTCCACTGTGGGAAAGTTTTTGCTTAGATGCAAGTTCATCACTTTCCAGACAAAACACTGCATTTTTCTGTAATGGAAACAAAGACATTTTCCCACAGTTCTAAGTTATAAATGTGGCCTTGTCAAGCCTTGCTCTGTTCATTCTGTAGCTACACCTAATGCTTTACTGTTCAGGAGACCCTGCAGCCATCTACTGGCTATTATCGTCACAAAATGATTTTCAAGTCATGTTATTTATTTTTAGTTCACCAGATGGCAGCATTCTGCCTCCAATGTGTATGTCACATTCTCATATTTTTTTCATGTTTCAACTTAATGAATTATAGGTTTTTACTGTACTGAAATTTCATAAATGTTCTTATGTGCATATGCAAATGAATTGTAAAAAAAAGCATAAAATAGCATAAAAGCCCAAAAGAAATTCATAATTAAATTTTTATTACATCAGGGAAGAAGACATTGTATCATTATCCTCATTGCAAAAAAATAATGCCTTTATGAATCGCATAGGAGGGTTAAAAATAGTGATTGATGCACCTAAAATACCTTGACCAATCAGATACTATATTCCTCCAAGTCTCTGTATTTTACCTTGAAAGAAGGAAGATTTTATCAGATTTGTAATTCAGTGTATATTTGACTGTGGTGTATGTCTCTGTCAGCCTCCATCAGTAGCTTCCTGTCAGTGCCGGCCTGGTACCCTAACACCTCTCTGAGAACATGGTGTCTCGTCCTGCACAGTCTCACCCTTATGACCAACATGACTGCCAGTGGTAAGTATCTGTCAGCCTGAGCCTGTTTTTGTAACTCTGGTGAGTTTATGGACACAGCCAGGTGTGTGAGAATTTTTCTAAGGGAAGCCATGGTTATGCCCTACATTTCTGTTTGTGTGGGCAGGTTTGGGTGGTTTTCAAACTGGTAATTACAAGGGTATTATGCTATAAATGTGGTTTGGGGACATTTCTAGTGTCCCCATAATTCAGATCACTTAAACATACCAAATGTAGTTTTTTTTTTTTTTATGTAAAAATGCAGAACTTTATTTTTTGTAAGGTTTAGGGTTAGGAGATAGAATCTTTAGTTCATACAGTATAAAAATCATTATGTCTATCGAGAGTCCTCATAAGGATAGCCGCACCAACGTGTGTGTGTTTCTATATGTGTACTGTAATCATGGTTGTATCTCTGGGGTGGGGGTGGGGTGATCCAACCAAATCAGGAGATCTGAATGTGCTATTCCAGTCGTGTGATCCACTTTCTGAATAACTTCCTTGATAATGGCCACTGGTGACTGTCTGCACCTGTTACATGATATGAAGTGTGTTTTATGTATTAAAACCATTAAACACAGAACAAACCTTCTTTGGCAGAGCTTCTTTGTATTTATTTAGCTACATTTGGGGACAGCATTTTCTAAGTATCTGTGCTGCAAATAATTTTGTTCAGTGTTTAATGCTGCTACTCAACAACAGCTCTGAGTCCCAAAAGTGAGCTAAAGCCCCAGTTAGAAAATGCTAGTTACGTAGGTAACTGTGGTTCTGTGGAATCCAGATGACCGACAGAGGCAGTGCTTCAGCACTAGTGGATTATCGCAGTGCCAGCTAGATATGTCGAGAGAATATACCAACAAATCAAGTAGTGATGTACAGTGCATTCGGAAAGTATTCACAGCGCTTCACTTTTTCCACATTTTGTTATACAGCCTTATTCCAAAATTGATTAAATTAATTATTTTCCTCAAAATTCTACAAACAATACCCCATAATGACAACATGAAAGAAGTTTGTTTGAAATCTTTGCAAATGTATTACAAATAAAAAAAAAATAATCACATGTACATAAAATTTCCATTGATCATCCTTGAGATGTTTCTACAACTTGATTGGAGTCTGTGGTAAATTCAGTTGATTGGACATGATTTGGAAAGGCACACACCTGTCTATGTAATGTCCCACAGTTAACAATGCATGTCAGAGCACAAACCAAGCCATGAAGTCCAAGGAATTGTCTGTAAAACCTCTGAGACAGGATTGTATCGAGGCACAGATCTGGGGAAGGGTACAGAAAAATGTCTGCAGCATTGAAGGTCCCAAAGAGCACAGTGGCCTCCATTCATAAATGGAAGAAGTTTGGAACCACCAGGACTCTTCCTAGAGCTGGCCGCCCGGCCAAACTGAGCAATTGGGGGAGAAGGGCCTTAGTCAGGGTGGAGACCAAGAACACGATGGTCACTCTGACAGAGCTCCAGCGTTTCTCTCTGGAGAGGAGAACCTTCCAGAAGAACAACCATCTCTGCAGCAGTCCACCAATCAGGCCTGTATGGTAGAGTGGCCAGACGGAAGCCACTCCTCAGTAAAAGGCACATGACAGCCCGCCTGGAGTTTGCCAACAGGCACCTGAAGGACTCTCAGACCATGAGAAACAATATTCTCTGGTCTGATGAAAGAAAGATTGAACTCTTCAGCCTGAATTACAAGCGTCACCAGGCACCGCTCATCACCTGGCCAATCCCCTCCCTACAGGGGGATATTTTTCAGCGGCAGGAACTGGGAGACTAGTCAGGATTGAGGGAAAGATGAATGCAGCAATGTATAGAGACATCCTTGATGAAAACCTGCTCCAGAGCGCTCTGGACCTCAGACTGGGGTGAAGGTTAATCTTCCAACAGGACAACGATACTAAGCACACAGCCAAGATAATAAAGGAGTGGCTACGGGACAACTCTGTAAATGTCCTTGAGTGGCCCAGCCAGAGCCCAGACTTGAACCCGATTGAACATCTCTGGAGAGATCTGAAAATGGCTCCGAGTGACTAATAACTCTGGCGGTCATCTGGAATTCACAGAACCACAGTTACCTAAGTAACTAGCATTCCATTTCATTCCTCCTGACCGCCAGAGGTGGTACTTAAGCACTAGTGGATGACTACTACCAATATAGTCATGAGGAATGCTACTCGCCTGAAAAACAGCCAAGGCTGTCCCTGAAGAACCGCTGAACTCACAGCATGTGGAGTAGCAACGCTGACCTTATAGAAGTGAGCAAAGGTACATGGAGAAGCCCAGGTGGCAGCTGCACTGATATCTGCCATGGAGACTCCTCTAAAGGAAGCCAAAGATGTAGACACAGACCTAGTAGAATGACAAGAAATACCTCTTGTAAGAAATCCCCCCTGGTCACAGGGGGGAAGGGATATAAAAATGTTTTAATTGTTTCAGTATGTGTATGTTCTTTTTGTGTAATACAGTTTTTTTTCCTGAATCAAAAAATGTTTTTATATCAAAAACTACAAACAAAATAATGGGAACCAAGAGAAGAACCATTAACTGGTACATGATACACAGAAATGTCTGCAACATATACCTTTTAAAATGTGTGTAGGATCCAACCCACAATCCATGCACCACGAAGAGAAAAAATACGGCAGTACGGCATAATAACACAGCTCATCCTGACCACCTCCCATCAAGAAGGAATGACCCCTAGGGGTACACCGGCCATTAAAATCTCCCAGCGATTCCATTGTGTCAATGCATGAACACAACAGTGGGAAACAACAATCCACTGACGATGTCTGGTGGGCTTCAACCATAAAATGTTGTTCCACCACTTGTGAGGCCTAAGGTGGAGCAAGCCCAGTGCAATCACAGAAGTGGCGGCAGTCAGCATCCCCATAAGCTATAGTAACACACTTTATGGAAGCATCGTTCCCAGCCAGAAACGAGCAAGGAGCTGCAGAATATTGTCTGCCCAAGAATGTGACTGAGTGGCAAATATTGCATGAGTCCAATTAATGTAACCGATTGCACCAGAATCAGGCAACTCTTTGTCTTGTTTACAGCGAGACCCAGTTTCTGCATATGCTCTATAAGCAGACTGGTGACATGGACAGCTTGATGCCTTGTGGGGGCACAAAACAGCCAGTTGTCCAAATAAGGAATGATTCCTCTGGATCATAGAGGATACAGAGCTGCACTGATGCACCTCATGAAAACACGAGGGGCCAGAGACAGACGAAATGGTAGGACCTTGAATTGGTAAGCTTGGTTTTCGAGACTGAATCGAAGAAACTTCCTGTGGTGAGGTGCAATCGGAACATGTAAGTATACGTCCTTCAAGTCGACGCTTGAAAAACCAATCCTCTCCCATGACAGACCAAAGCGTCGAAACTGTAAAGCATTCCCCCCTCAGGGTAGTCAAAACCCAGGGATCTATTGTTGTACTCATCCAGTGTTGTAGGTGTTGCATTGCATTGCAGTGTTTAGATCCCCAAGTAAGTGTGTGTGTGTGTGTGTGTGTGTATGTTGGTCATGGGATTTGATTCCCAAGAAAAAATGTAATATGTATTCCCTGAATGTGTTGCAAGTCCCTTTGGATAAAAGCTTCTGCCAAATGCATAAATGTCATGTAAGTTTGTATGTGTTTGTTATATCAGTAGCCTCCAGCAGTGGGATTGGTGTACAGGAGAGCACGGCCCAGCAGATGGTGTCTGACCCCACTCTCGTGCATGTGCTTGTGCGCTTCCTGTCTGGAGGAAACCCTCACGGCACCAGCCAGCACAGCTCACAGGTATTGTCACTGCCTCAAGAAACTTATACTTGTGACATGGAAAATGCTACATGTGATATATTTGGAAAATGCCTCTTACACCCTCTGTCTTCTTTTTTTTTTCACGTTCTCTCTCTCTCTCTCTCTTCCTGTCCTTCCAGGTTGGTCCCACTGCAACACAAGCCTTGCAGGAGTTTTTAACCAGGTTGCAGGTGCATCTGTCCTCCACATGTCCCCAGATATTCAGTGAATTTCTGCTCAAGCTGTTGCACATCCTATCCACAGAGAGGTAGTTAATTAACATACATTTTATGCCATCAAACTGATGCTTGTAAGTAATTTATGTATGTACACCATCTAGATCAGTGAATTGGGGATTCTCTCATCATTTGCTCACCCTAATGTCATTGCAATCTTGTATACATTTCTTTATCCAGGTAGACACTTAGAGATGTTTGGCAGAATGTTCATGCTGTTCTTTTCAAACAAAGAATTGCATATATCAATGTTTTATTTCAAGTCATTTGTTTGATGATCAGAACAAATTTAAATAAATATTTGCTGAAATTCTTTTCCTCTGCCAGAACTTCAAAATTTCTTTGCTTATAGGCAAGTATGACTCTTCACACCCTGTTTGATGTCACTTATGCCAAACACCACTGGTACTCGTATGCCTTACAACCTTTTGGTGTGCATCAAGTTTAAATCTGAACTTGAATATTGAAATGAGGGTGACTGAATGATGACAATTACAATTTTTGGATGAACTATTCATTTATTTGTTTTCCTGCTCTAAAATGTTTATCATCTTCTTTATCTATAGGGGTCCATTCCAGTCTGGTCAAGGTCCACTAGACGCCCAGGTGAAGCTTTTAGAATTCACCCTAGAGCAAAACTTTGAGGTGGTTTCTGTGACCACCATCTTGGCTGTCATCGAGTCCATCACCTTCCTGGTTCACCACTATATCACGTGTTCAGAAAAGGTGGTCTCACGCAGTGGTTCGGACAGTTCTGTGGGTGCCCGCGCATGTTTTGGAGGTCTCTTTGCCAACATAATCCGTCCTGGTGATGCCAAGGCCGTGTGTGGAGAGACAACACGTGATCAGCTGATGTTTGACCTACTAAAGCTGGTCAATGCCCTGGTGATGCTGCCCCTTTCAGGCGATCGGGAGTACAGCGGAAGGCTTCCCTCAGCTGGCGGTGCCTCTGATAGCGTCTCGGATGAAGAAAAGGTGTGCGGAAGCAAAGAGGGTGGGGCAGCGGGTGCGGCTCAGCACCAAGGCCCAGCAGTGGGTGTGGCAGACCTGGTTTTGGCCAATCAGCAGATCATGAGTCAGATCTTGTCTGCTCTAGGACAATGCAACAGCAGTGCCATGGCCATGATCATTGGTATACAAAATTCACATTATATTCTGTCACAAAGAGATTAGGTTTTTAGTAATAATTACATTTTATGCAAATGTAAAAAAAAAAGAAATGTTGCATTTCATTTCATTTTCATGAATTTGTTATTCTTTCTATGTCCAAAAGGTGCTAGTGGCCTCCATCTAACCAAACATGAGAATTTCCATGGAGGGTTGGATGCAATCTCTGTGGGTGATGGCCTCTTCACTATCCTGACCACTCTGAGTAAAAAAGCCACGTCAGTCCAGGTCATGCTGCAGCCGATCCTCACCTACATGGCCTGTGGCTACATGGGCCGGCAGGTAAGACTCCTCCAAGTGAACATCACTACAATATTTCAGACTCTGTGTGAAAGCTGAAGTCTTGTCATGCATGTTTTCCATGCCTTCCCCAGATCGATACATTTTGAGAGGTCACATATTCAGCAGTAACGTAGTCATGAATATGAACTGTTATTTTGTCTCGATAATGACAGTTTTTATTCTACAGGGTTCACTGTCCACTTGCCAGCTCTCTGAGCCTTTACTGTGGTTTATCCTGAGAGTGCTTGACACCAGCGAGGCCTTGAGAGCCTTCCATGACATGGGTATGTAAATACGCATACATAAAAAAATACACGCTCTCTCAAAGAGCTGAAGCTGTTTGTTTGAATTGGTCTATGTTTATTTATTGTAAATATATATATTCTGACTGTGTGTTTAGGTGGTGTGCAGCTCATCTGTAATAACATGGTCACCAGCACCCGAGCCATCGTGAACACCGCCCGCAGCATGGTCTCCACCATCATGAAGTTTCTGGACTCTGGACCAGGCAAAGCAGCAGATGGCAGCCTGAAAGCACGAGTGCTCACCTCAGAACCAGACAATGCAGAAGGACTCCACAACTTTGCCCCTCTTGGTACAGCAAGCATGCTTAATTATGATGTGATATCACACTGAAGGTTTGTTGGATATGAGCTTGCATGTCTTTTTGGAAGGGTGTTTTTTTTAGGTACGCATTTTTTCCCCCACAGGCACCATCACCTCCAGCAGTCCCACAGCACAGCCAGCTGAAGTGCTTCTGCAGGCCACTCCCCCACATCGACGGGCACGTTCTGCGGCTTGGTCATATATCTTCCTACCTGAAGAGGCCTGGTGTGACCTTACAATCCACTTGCCCGCAGCCGTTCTGCTCAAAGAGATTCACATACAGCCACACCTGGCATCACTCGCCAGTGAGTGTTCACATGCTTGGTTTTTGTTGTAACATGTTGTTCTTATCAGTCTCCCCAATGTGAGATCTTATTGGTACAAAATCAATCATGTATATATATTTAAGCAATATCACACGAGCAAAGGTGCGATTATTTAAGGAACATACAGCACGATTGTGAGTGTGATATTGCTTATATACAGTTCAATGAACAAGTAAATGAAAAACAATTAGGAAAAACCGAGTACGTTTATAAGGCATTTGTGCATGGAACTACTTATGCTATGGATCGTGAGAGAGAGAGAGAGATATGAAGCATATGCGATCGATCACCTGTTGCCACTCTCAAGCGGAGATACTGTAGTGTGTCAGTCAGCTTTCTGAAGATGAAAATGCATCCTATTTTGTATGTCCTCTCAAATGTGGAAACTCTGGTAAGAGGGAAGTGCCTTAAGTTTGTGTAATTAATAGGATTGCAACAGTATACCACGGTATGAATTTACAGTATCATACCATATGCATTTGCTTATCAAATATCAAACCGTGATATTTTCTGAGATGGTTATCGTGAAAATCTCATACCGTTGCAACCCTAGTAATTAATTAGTCTGTTGTGTCTCTCAGCTGTGATGAGCCTTAATGCTGAATGAGCCTTAAATCTATCTATCTATCTATCTATCTATCTATCTATCTATCTGTCTATCTATCTATCTATCTATCTATCTATCATCTCCAGTTGAAGTCAGAACTTTACATACACTTGGATTGAATCATTAAAACAAATTTTTTAACCAATCCATAGATTTCATATTAGCAAACTATAATTTTGGCAAGTCATTTTGGACATCTACTTTATGCATGACATGAGTAATTTAAAAAAAAATTGTTTACAGACATATTGTTTCACTTTTAATTGACTATATTACAATTCCAGTGGGTCAGAAGTTAACTGTGCCTTATAAACAGCTTGGAAAGTTCCAGAAAATTATGTCAAGCCTTTAGACAATTAGCTTCTGAATTTGAGGTGTAC
Source organism: Xyrauchen texanus (assembly GCF_025860055.1). Taxonomy (NCBI): domain Eukaryota; kingdom Metazoa; phylum Chordata; class Actinopteri; order Cypriniformes; family Catostomidae; genus Xyrauchen; species Xyrauchen texanus. The sequence goes on along the minus strand of NC_068291.1, from coordinate 30,417,249 downwards.
CCCTGGATGTGTTTTAAGGCCTACCTTCAAACACAGTGCCTCATTGCTTGACATCATGTGAAAATCAAAAGAAATCAGCCAAGACCTCAGAATGTTTTTTTTGGGGATTTCCACAAGTCTGGTTCATTGTTGGAAGCAATTTCCATACGACTGAAGTTAACACGTTCATCTGTACAAACAATAGTACACAAGTATAAACGCCATAGGACCACTCAGCCATCATACTGATCAGGAAAGAAACACGTTTTGTCTCCTAGAGATGAACGAAGTTTGGTGCGAAAAGTGCAAATCTGTTCCAGAACAATAGCAAATTACCTTGTGAAGATGCTGGAGGAGACAGGTAGACAAGTATCTATATCCACAGTAAAACAAATCCTATTTAGACATAACCTGAAAGGCTGCTCAGCAAGGAAGAAGCCTGTGCTCCAAAACCACCATAAAAAAGCCATACTACAGTTTGCAAGTGCACATAGGTACAAAGATCTTACCTCAAAGTTGTGGCAAAATGGCTTAAGGGCAACAAAGTCTAGGTATTGGAATGGCTCAATCTTTATCCTGTTAACCAGCAGGGGGGCGCCGGCGGGCCCTGGGGGGGTGTTTATAATTTTATTACCTTTGTTTTATAACAAATATTCAATCAACTATCATAAACTATGCATCATTTGAAAGCTAAAACACTCAAGAATCACGTTCTGAACTTGTTTTTGCAATCAATACACCAGAGAGGAAAGGGTTCAATAAAATGCTGACAGACCCACCCTGTAAATATGAACAAAATGAACGGCAATACTTATCTTTCATCTCCTATGGTTCAGATCAGTTCGGATCGAATCCAAGAAACACCAGCATACATTTCAATGTAAGGGTCTACTCTTCAAAATGCATCCCACTTTTTAATCCAAAACAACAAAAAAATAGGGAAAAAACTAAATATCCTCCTCAGTTTTCATGAGCGCTTCCAGTTAGAGTAATCCATCATGTTCACTTTCAATGAAATATCGATTCTAATTTGTATTCCAATGTTCAAAAACCATCTCTCCCCAGTAGTTTGGACTGTTTCTGATAAAATGAGCCATTCCCTGTTTCTCTCCTTCAATCAGAGGCTCTGTAATGACCAAAATATGAAGGGAGCGCAACAACAGGCTGCGGACCTGTCACTCTCAGCACCTCGGTTTTTGACTGGATAAAAGCCACCCAATGTCTTGTCAGCAAAATTTTGATGGATGGGAGTATTAACCAACTAAAACACGAATGAAGTGATTGACAGTTTGCTTAGTTTACCTCAGAAGATCTGTCTAATACATAGGTCTAATACAAGTAGGCCCACTCGTAGCTCTTCGTCATTTTACGCGACAGCATTATTATTATTATTATTATTATTATTATTATTATTATTTTTTTTTTTTTTTTTTTTTTTACGACTTACGGGGCACTTTTGGGGCTCTTAACATGCTCAAAAACTCTTGAAACTTTGCACACGGGTCAGAACCTCGCGGTCATTAGGGCCGGGCTGAAGCTGGTAACACGAGATGTTTCTCCATGGACTCGATCCCGTATTAGATCGCTAAGTTGAAACACATCGCCTTGAGTTTTTATGTTTATGAAGTATTGGCAGTTTTTCTGTTCATATCATGTTTTTGATTATAAAATGACTAGCAAAGACACGAGGCTACACGAGTAGCTAGGTGATAGCTGTATATTATACATAAAGACATAATATTTATATCACACACACATTATATTTATGATGCATATAATATAACAAAAATGGAAGGAAAGGATTACAAGAAGTCAGGTGAAGATGGTTTTGATTATAAAATTACAGTGGAGAAGACTAGCAAGATATGAGATTACAGTCTCCAAATGGCCTTTTGGAAAGGACGCCTAGACTTTCCCTGAATAAAAGCTTACAGAAACTACATTTTTGGGAGTATCATCTTCAAATTTGAATCAGAACATGGTCAGACATTCAGTTTTATCTTTATGGTGTTTTCAGGCCTTTAACATAAAAGTCTGATACATTTTTCCCTAAATGAAGTTCATTCATAGAAATCGTGAGTCACTTTCATGTAAATTTGACCTTGTTTTACTCTGTTCCTATGCTACTTTTGAATTAATATGACTCTTGGGTAACAAAGTTTCAAGTGTCTAGTTTAAAAAAATATCAGAGTTATGAATGTGGAGCATATGGTTTAGGAGTTACAGACATTTGTATTTGGGTATGTCATTTTCCGAAAATTCTCAAAAATAGGGGTGCTGGTTAAGAGGTTAAACAAGAAAATCTGTGAGCATAACTGAAAAAGCATGTGTGAGCAAGGAGGCCTACAATCCTGACTCAGTTACACCAGTTCTGTCTGGTGTGGGCCATGAATGGGCCAAAAATCCAGCAACTTATTTCGAGAAGCTTGTGGAAATCTACCCAAAAAAGTTTGACCCAAGTTAAACAATTTAAAGGCAATGCTACCAAATACTAACAAAGTGTATGCACATTTCTGACTCACATGTGATGAAAGAAATCAATCTCTACTATTATTCAGAAATTTTACATTATTAAAATAAAAAAGTGATACTAACTGACCTAAGACAGGGAATGTTTTCTACGATTAAATGTGAGGAATTGTGAAAAACGTAATTTTTCTTTTAGAGTTTAAATGTATTTAGCTAAAGGTGTATGTCAATTTCTGACTTCAACTGTCTCTCTGTGTGTGTGTGTGTGTGTGTGTGTGTGTGTGTGTGTGTGTGTGTGTGTGTGTGTGTGTGTGTGTGTGTGTGTGTGTGTGTGTGTGTGTATATATATCACACATTACATTACATAACAGTACATGCACCTTATTATGGGTATGCTAAATTATATTGACCGCTGTGCTAATATATATAGCTATACATATAAAGTGGTTCTGTAACCTCTCCTCTTAACCTTCCCAGCATGTCCATCCTCAGTGTCTGTGGAGATCAGTGCAGATGGTGTGAACATGCTCCCTTTGTCGACCCCAGTCATCACCAGCGGTCTCACCTACATTAAGTTCCAGTTGGTAAAGGCAGAGGTGGCATCTGCTGTGTGTTTGAGGCTGCACCGGCCACGGGATGCCAGCACGCTGGGCCTCTCACAGATTAAACTACTAGGCCTGACTGCTTTTGGAAACACTTCCTCTGCCACTGTAAACAACCCCTTCTTGCCTTCTGAGGACCAGGTGTCCAAAACCAGGTATCGCAAAGCAATGTGGAGCTTCTTTTATTTTCTGTATTAAAGTAGAGATTAAATCAAAATTGACCCCATTTACTTTCTTTATGCATGTTCCTGCTCTAATTAGGAACAATTCATCTGTTCATGTTATTCCAAATAAAATTAGTTTGGGTGTATTTTGTATTTTGTCGTTCTTTGTAGTCTTTAGCCAAAATATAATAACTTTTCCTCTTAAATTACATTCCTTTTCTGCTGGTGTCACTTTGATAACGTTTTTTAATAGTTTGGATAATTTTTGATAGTTCACTCTCATCATTTACTCACCCTCATGCAATACCAGATGTGTATGACTTTCTTTCTTCTGCTGAACACATTCGAAGATTTAAAAAAAAAAACACATCTCTGTTGGACCATACAATGCAATTAAATGGTGGCCATAAATTTGAAGGTCCAAAAAGCATATAAAAGCAGCATAAAAGTAATCCATAAGACTCCAGTGGTTAAATCTATATCTTCAGATGTGATATGATTGGTGTTGGTGAGAAACAGATCAGTAATACAAGTCCTTTTTTACTATACATTCCTCACCCTGCTCAGTAAGTGGCGATAAGCATGAAGAATGCGTATAGCCAAAAACAAAAGTAGAAGAATGTTGAAGTGAAAGTGGAAATTTATAGTAAATAAATCTCCACTTTCACTCACCCACACCTATCATACTGTTTCTCACCCACACCTATCATATTGCTTAAACTATGCATTTAACCACTTGAATCACATGGATTACTTTTATGCCGCCTTTATATGTTTTTTCACATTATATTACTTATATTCATCCACTTTGTATGGACAAACAGAGCTGAGAAATTTTTCTTAAAATCTTCATTTGTGTTCAGCAGAAGAAAGTAAGTCATAAACATCTGGGCTGGCATGAGGACGAGTAAATGATAAGAGGATTACAAATTTTGGGTGCACTATCTCTTTAACCAATAGCCACACATCTATTTAGCTATTGTTTTAGAAAATTTGTATTCAGGTCTGGCACCATTCTGGTGTGGAACACCCACTTTTCACAATCCAATCAATTCCAGATGGTTAAAGGTCCAACCCTACATTTGTTTTCGCACATTTCTGTACAGATGGAAAAATGGGGTGTGAACGAGGATTCATGTTGAATTTTGGCTGCATCAATCATAATACAATTCTCCCTCTGACTTTCTCTCTCAGCATCGGTTGGTTACGGTTGCTGCATCATTGCCTGACTCATGTTTCTGATTTGGAGGCCTTGATGGCCAGTGCTGCTGCTCCCACTGCCAACCTCCTGCAGACCTGTGCAGCCCTCCTCATGTCTCCTTACTGCGGCATGCACTCGCCCAACATTGAGGCAGTGCTGGTGAAGATCGGCCTGCAGTCTACACGCATAGGCCTCAAGCTCATCGACATCCTACTGCGCAACTGTGCTGCATCTGGCACTGACCTGGCCAGTAAGGACCTGCCCTCTCTGACATCACCCATTTATTTCCCTACAGATCACGAAGCTCAAAGATCTGCCCATTGAAAAGTTTAAGCATCAAGAGACTGAAGTGTTTCTGAATGCCAGGGAGCCTCTGTGACCTTATGACTATGTTCAGGCTGTTTTGCTGAGAGAAGAGGGCATGATGTGGATTGGCCATTATTATTGTGTTTCATTCTCTTCTGTATCATCTTGGTTATTATATTGTTTCATTCTCATTTGTATCTGAATGATGGCTATGTCTTTCATTGTAGATTTGAACAGCCCACTGCTATTTGGGAGGTTAAATGGCCTGTCGTCAGACTCCACCATAGACATACTCTACCAACTGGGCACCACTCAGGACCCTGGCACCAAAGACAGGTCAGTGGCTTTCAACAGAACACTTAAAAGTTCCACAAAATGAGCACAAACTCATTTAGAATCCTGGTCAGAGTGCAGCTTTATCTGAATCTCTTTCTATAATTATTTATGGATTTTTATTTTCTGCCTGAGTGGTTGTCAATTCTCAGTCCTAGTACAACGTCTGATCAGAGAAGACCATTCAAGTCACCTCAAGTCACTCGCCAACTAATCACTACCTTACCTATTTGAGCCCACATTGCCAATGTTTGAACATAGACTATGCATTTGTGAATCTATTATTTCTCTTTAAATAATTTGTGTATCTGAATTATACTTGTACTTGTTTCCCTTTTGAGTTCATACACTTTATGGTTTCTGAGATATTGGTTGTTTGCATGTGTTTTAGAATCCAATCTCTGCTGCAGTGGGTGTACGACTCCTCCCGTCTGGCTGCCGTGAAGCAGAGTTCTCCATCTGGTTACGGTGGTCCGAGTGCCCCACCCGCACGGGAGTATGGTCTACTCATGCCATCCCCGTCGCACCTGCACTGCGCGGCCTCCATCTTATGGCACAGTTATGAGCTGCCTGTGGACTATGATTTGCCCGGATTGCTCAACATAGAGCTTTTTGAGTGAGTAGTACACATACACAAACATACGTTCTCTGCAGTCTCACTGTACAAAATGTTCCTCTTTAGGAAAGAGTTTGGATGATTGTGTATTTACGCCCGAGGTGTGTTCTTGTGCTCTCTGTTGGGAGAGGCTGAGAAAACACACTCTACTTTCCCCTCTCCTCCATATTTCATGTCTGTCTTCAGGTATGAATACTTAATGCTTATGGAGTAGAACAAAGAGAAACAACCTCAACTTGCTGCGAGGAGCACAAAGAACACCAGCACTAAACACTGAAGATTCTCTGCATCCGTATATCATGAGGCTGTTTTTAGGACACCTGAACAGTTAAAGCATATGAAATAAAAATTGGTGTTTGTGGCTTAAAGTCCATATCTATTTGAGGTCTTCTATATTCTTCTAATGCACTCCTAAAAGTTGACCAAACTAAACTTTAGCAGAGATATGCATTTAAAATGTTCTTAAAAATTTTTTCTCAAAGCATTGTTTGTTTAAGCATCCCGACCAGCCGAACTTAGCAACATTGGCTCAATCAATAAGTGTGTTTTGGGTGGGACTATCTGTTTGTCCAACCAATAGGAGATGGTCAGAGTGTTCTGGAATTTTGTTTGAAAACAGTCATTATTTTTGCAATTGCATGATATTAGTGAGACTAGTGGTACAGGATTTACACACTTCAGTTTAAAAGTCTTTCTCTTCTACCTACTTTCAAAATTATGTGCATGGCTGTGATGTAAACAAAAATCTATTGGTTATTTAAAAATAAGATGAGCCCTATGTCCCAACCCAACTTCCTCTTTCAATAGGAAATATATGAACAGGAAAGAAATCTGCTCTTGTCAAGCGATGTCATGTTTTTATTTCATTCTTCCTTTTCTCTCTTGCAGGTTGTTGTATAACTGGTCCATGTCTTTACCTTCGAACTTGGTTTTAAAGAAGGCTGTGGACAGCTTGCTTTGTTCCATGTGCCACATCCACCCTAGTTACTTTTCTCTACTCATGTCCTGGATGGGCATTGTGGCACCGCCTGCTCCCCAGACAAATGCACAACGGCGTATGGCTATGACAGACGACTGCAAGAAGCAACACGACTTAAACAGTGCAGCTGCATCTCTCACAGACGACTCCAAACACGCCCGCACACCCTTAATGGTGCCCATCTCCCTCTCAGAGTGCCAGCTGGTGACTCTGGCAGCTGCATCCCAGTCACCTGGTGCCATTCAGCAGCTTTTGGACTCCGGTTTGCCTTCCCTGTTGGTTCGCAGCTTAGCTGACCTTTGCTGCAACCTGCTGGTGAGCGCTGACCTTCCCTTACCTGTAGGATTCTCAGCACAGGGTGAGAGACGCCCGCATACACATAACCAACCCTCATCGTCATCCTCAGCAAATAGGCCACTACTGTCTGCTGAGCTGGCAGCTCCTGTACTGCGGTTTATGACGGAGGTAGGAAATAGTCACACCATGAAGGACTGGCTGGGTGGGCCAGAGGTGAATCCACTGTGGACGGCACTGCTCTTCCTGCTCTGTCACTCTAGTGCAAGTGGGGTAGCTAATGCCAGTGCAAACAGCAGCAGTTCTGGACTTGGGGCATCACCCAGCTCCTCAAACGCGAGTGCCCCACCTCAAGCCTCGGGGGCGTCATACTCGCTGGCATCAAAGAGTCGAAGCAGTGGACTCACCACACAGCAGAGAACAGCAATTGAGAACGCCACAGTGGCTTTCTTCCTCCAATGCATCTCTTGCCATCCAAACAACCAGAGGCTCATGGCACAGGTGTGTCTGGGGAACATGTTTGATGAAAGCACCAATCTTATTCAGTTTAATCTAGCAAAATTACAACATTAATGTAGAACAGATGGATAACTAGGAACTTTTGAAACTGGCAATGGAAAAATTATTTGTATAAGTTTTACGGTTTGAACTTGGGGAAGTAATAAGCCCAGATATTATTTGCTTCCATTATCAACAAATAGAATCTTTATTGTCACACGTCTGGGCCAGTGTGAAAGATTTATTGTATAAAGCAACTTACACAAAGTACATAATCAGATAAATGCTATTATTTGCAGATACAGATAAGTTGTGCATGCCTAATTAAAATTAAACCTGCTCTCAATTTTTTATTCATAAAAAACATAGTGCTCTGAACATAATACATTAGATTTTTAGAGAGTGTTTTTAGAGAGTTTAGTGCACACTGAATTGAGCTGGGTTCTTTTTTTTTTATTGGCAGGTTCTCTGTGAGCTGTTCCAGTCAGCTCCCCAGCGAGGGAACATTACGGTCTCAGGAAATATCTCTGGATTTATACGTCGACTCTTCCTACAACTCATGCTTGAGGACGAGAAGATTACTGTCTTCCTCCAATCTCCCTGCCCGGTACGTTTAAACACATATACACACACTCTGGAAAAATCTGCTGCTGTTTTGAGCTGTTATTTAATTTTATATAAGTTTTTTCACTTGGTTCATCTGTTAAATAATGTATGACTTTTGCTGTAAAGCTAGAAAAGCTTTTCACTTACAAGGAAAAGGACCTTGACCTTTACATCATCTCAGAGGGATTTTATACTCCACTGCCTCTTAGCTGCACTTTGCCTTAGAGCAGTGGTTCCCAAAATGTTTACAGTGATATACCCCTCCAAACATTCAACATCCTTTCGTGGACCCGCTCTCTAATGCATAGATAGCATTCACACAAGGTATTTTGAAAATATGTATATTTAACACTATTATCTTGGTAAAACAACTCCCTTATATTACATTTTTTATATTTGTGCTTGCTTTGTACATGTTATATTAATCATATACATATTTAATAAATGGCTTGCTGATTGAGATGGGTATGCTTGATATGATACAACTGCATAACTTGAACGCCATCACGTCATGGAATGCAACAATAGCTTTCTGTGCCTGGAATTGCACATCATTGCATGTACGGCATTGTTGGCCGACTTCGAGCATTGCGGCTAAGTATCTGTGCATTTGTGCGGTCAGCACAATATACTTTTTTATGTCACATTTGACACTGTTTATAAGTTTGAACTCATTTGCTAAAAAACTTGATGCAACAATGTAAAAACTGGTCTCTTGCTTTCGAGCAAATGTGATTGAAAAGTACTGCATGTGAATGTGGAAAATTGTTTGGCCGCATTGGATGTCTGACAACTGAGAATTTTATTCGCTTACCCCCATTTTTTAGAGCATATTCTGGGTTCAATACAAGTTAAGGTCAATCTACTGCATTTCTGGAATAATGTTTATTAATAGCTAATTTAGAATCGACCCTTCTTTAAAAAAATCTAAATAAAAAAACAAAGTTAAAGTGTGGCACTTACAATGGAAGTGAGTGGGGCCAATTTTTAAAGGCAGAAATGTAAAGCTTATAATTTTATAAAAGCACTTACATGAATTCTTCTGTCAAAACATTATTAGTTGATCTATTCAAAATCATAATTTTTAGAGTCATTTTAGGGTTTGTTGACAACATCATCATTGCAAGGAAGTTGTAAAATTGGCTATAACTTTTCACTGAAAAGTTTGGTGAGTGATTTTATCTCACTAAAATAATGTTAACACACATACTATTTATGTCTTGTGTGGCTATACTTTTGAAACGGTGATCATTTTAACGTTTACGGATTGGCCCCATTCTCTTCCATTATAAGTGCCTCACTGGAACCCAGATTTATGCTCTTTTTTTTTTTTTCTTTTCTTTTTTTTTTTAAAGAAAAGGAGGGACAAGTCTATATAATTTTTTGTGGTAATCAGCATTATACCACAAATACTGTTGATTGAGCTAAACTTGTATTGAATAATAGCATGACATTGGATTTTAAGTTGTTTATAGGGAAACAAACTAGTTTGTCAGTAAAATGGATAGGGAGATTGGGGTGTAAGGGGAGGTAGGAGCATTTTGAAAACAGTTATTTTTGCAGTTTCATTTAATGCCACTAGTGCAGCGGAAATTACATTCTTCACCTTTAACAGAAACTAAATTTTGGAGGATGTACCCGGCTTACCCCTTTGATGACTCATGGAGTTATGGCTCTCCTCAGCCTGCCAAACCGAAACAAAGCCAAATTGTGAAGATGTAAGGCATCTTTTTTTAGCTGGTGTGTCATTCAGCAGGTCATTCCCTCAGTAAATTACGGCAGAACTGTCTTCATTTCAGTTCAGTTTAATCATCAGGCTTTCACTGAGAGACACTACAAAGGAGCTCTTAAAAGTTAATCTTTACACATTAGATTGAGTGAGAGTGCCGAGCGATATGGCCCGTCCTCTCAAAAGCAGGGCTTTAAATTTTCCCTTTTAGATGCAACTCCACCTTTCTGGAAAGAGATGTCTGGGCTGCCATCTGGATGGCGAGGGGTGGAAATCTTCAGGGATACATATACAGATTTTCTTTTTTACGTGTTGCTATATTGATTCTTTTTTTTTTTTAGTGTCTGACCGATATGGGATTTTTGAGACCGATACCGATTTTAGAGGGCTAAATTCAAATATGGTGGCCAATATAGCAAATTTTTGAGCTGGAATGAAAACAAACCTTTTCTATGTGGATAGTGCACCGATATGACTATGCAAAGGTACTCAGAAGGCTGCTTTCTTAAATATTGTTTATCAAAGAATAATATAAAATAAAATATATATAAAAATACAATAAATAGTTAAGTAAACATCAGTATTGTATGTTCTGTATCAGTCATCTGCTGACCATTTAAATAAAGAATAAATTAAAATGGTAGCTAAATAAAAATCAGTACTGTATGTTTAGTGTCAGTCAATTGCTGACATTTAAATAAAGAATAAAAAATAAATAGCTAAAAAAAAACATCAGTAGTACTGTTTAGTATCAGTCAAATGCTGATTATTTTAATACTGCCAGTCAATTTAGGGGCAGGTTGTAAAACGAGAAGCATTTACACCTGCCGAATCAAGAGATAAACAGCGGCAGCAGTGTTACACTGTATTCTGCTACACAAGTTCAGGGAAAACTTTCAACAGTGGAAAACCAGACTTAAATATTACATTTTATAAATGCAACGACTGGAATTGTTTGGTTGAAGGGGGTACCAAACTGTGAATCCTGAACGAAACAGTAAGGTAACTAGGTAACATTGTAGCGTCAACACTCAACAGACACAATCCACCACAGCACCGTGTTCTGCTGAGCTGCAAAAAGATGCTCTGACAAATTATAGCTGGCTTACATGGAAAACAGATGTGATAAATATGAGTGACATGTCAACATTATATTAGTTATATTGAAAAGGGAAAATTATGAGGTCATTGTTTATTAACCTTCCAGTATGTATTTCACAAACTAGTTAGCAACTTACCGTGAAGACACCGCTTAACTCCGCACCGCTTAACTCCGCACCGTCTGCAGAACCACCATCAGCTCAGCTCTGTAAACAATGGAGTCAGAGCGCAATCTGCTGGACAAACTACGTTATGACACCAATTCTAAAGCATAGTTTTCTGCATTATATGTTCTGAAACATATCAGTAAACATGTACACCATTACGATATATCTGTGAAAGGCTAATATCGGTCGATAATATCGGTCTCTACTCTCTTTATTTGGCAGCAGCAGGACTTTCAAATGCCATTGCTTGAAAATTCCTTGGTTTGTTCTGCACTGTAGTGTTAACCAAAGACCCCCAGACAACCTAGTCATGTGATCAAATGGCTTTTACTGCAATTTTATGTCTCGTGAAGAGACCAAGGTCTGAAAATGAAGGAAACATGAATTCTTTGTTTGTAATGAAGGGAAATCAGTCAAATAAGATCAAATATTGTGTGGATGTTTTACATTTAAAGGTGCTGTAAATTGTTTTAATAAAATAACCACAAATAAAATGTATCTTGCCTGACAGATGTCACTGAAATATGTGTCTTGAGCAATGTAAATTGTTAGTTTTTTATTTTAGCCATAGTTTGTGTCTTGATGAAAATATCCTTTAAAATTAGTTAATATTTCATTGTTATTTTCAATAAGTCTTTTACTTGATGATAATGTGCAAAATAACAAAAACGTGAGTCAGTCTGTAACGGACCAAACTTTTATCAAATATTAAAAAATTTGGAAAAAGATGTACATTTTCTTAATCTAAACCTATATAAAGGATAGGCTACATACCATACACCTGTACTTGTGAAAATCCGAGCTGCTGAAATAATAGTATATAGTGAATATACTAAAGTATTATCTACTTTTTAGAAGTTAGCCTTCTGTATTCTGAATTCTTGTTTTAGAAAACCGTTATTAATTTTCCGTGTTTAGCCAGTTTATGATATTGCATTGCGTGTAGCATGTTTTTTTTTTTTTTTTACAGAAATGCCGTATTCACTACGCAAGTTATGCAAATTATGATAAGCACGTTCAAGTTAATTTGCGGCATTGTCTGTGCAAATGTAAATAGTAATATTACATAATAAACAATATAGCGATTAATCTAATTTATTATTGGGATGAACCTGCTTTAAAGCGTTTAATCTTGCCGGTGTTCAGTGTGTGCCACTTAAGCAGGAAAATCCCCAACATACTGGATTATTGGATTAGATTAATCCATATTTAATATCTTCTATAAACAGATTTTTCTCTAAATGTTGTTTCTTCTTGATTAGATCTTTCACTGTTAGTATCTTGCAGTATTTTATTCTTTTCAAATTTTCATCAACAGTATGCTTTAATAAAATTGTTTAATTATTGTCATGATACGTCTTTTTCGTCTCGTTTTCTCGTTATTGAAATGTAAATTTAAAAACCCTTCATCAAGGAATGTTTTCATCAGTGATTCCGTTGATGAGATTAACACTGGTTTTAAGAAATCACACTAGTCTCTGCAACAGCCCTAGATTCTGTAAACGGTACAAAAAAAAAAAACGCTTACAAATACAGTGTAAATATGTTATTGTACCTGACCTGACTGCATTTGATTTCCCCCCCCCCCCTCTCTCTTGGCTTCAGCTGTATAAAGGGCGGATTAATGCCACCAGTCACGTGATCCAGCACCCCATGTATGGAGCAGGCCACAAATTCCGTAAACTACATCTGCCCATCTCAACCACACTGTCTGAAGTATTGGATCGTGTCTCAGGTATGAAGACATTATGACAACACACTTACTCGTGCCTTCACACATTCTACAAGAATCAGACAAACAAATGCACATCCCCATACTCTAATAATGTATAAGTCTTCCCACTATACACTATTTAAGCCAAAATGCTGGAAACATCTTATGAACAACCATGTACACCAGTGTTCCTCAATAGGTGGCCCGCAGGCCACGTCCGGCCCACGAAAGACTAAATGTTTGGCCCGCGCTAAAGGTCTGTTCACACCAAATCTTTGATTATGTGAGACAAACTTTGGGTGAAAGGTCTATACACAGAGTGCGTAAAATATAAAAATGGAAAACTATTTCAACCCAGTACAGTAGGTGGTGATGTTGCTGTTCTACAAACATTTATACCAGTCTCATACCTGAACCTAATTTGGCAGAACTATTTAATTATGTTCTTTCCATGGTGTTGATGCATTCTAAGGAGTATATAATCTGTGTTTTTATGCAAGTGAGAGGAGTAAAGAGCGCTGTTGCATAAATATACATACTATTTATATTTGTACATGTATTTTGCTATTAGTATATTCCAAACAGACTCCCGAAGCCAACTACTTTTTTATAATGTCTGGATTAATGCCTGGATAATATAACACAAGGTACTGTGAAACAAATACACGTGGAATAGTGCACATTAAGAATAACATTGTACAGAAGAAAATGTCTAGTCTAATATAAATAATTATTTATAAGAATTCATTGACTTGCTGCCTTTTCTTTATTGAAATTATTGTAATTAATTTGTTCTATTATCCTGAAGAACAATAACAATATTAATGCTCAAGTCTAATAATTGAATCTGCAATTATTGAAAGTGCAGGGACACAGGGAGTAGATCCCATTTGGAGATGAGCAGGAACAGTTGACTCGCATGGAAGAGTCAACCCCCCCCCCCCAGCAGACAAAGTTGTGTAGTTTTGTGTATCTGTATACTAACAAAATGTTCATAATTGTTTGAATAATAAAACAGGCTACTTATACTGAGAAAAAGAACTAATATTTATGCATTTTAATTAATTTTAAATAATAAAAACAACAATAGTAATGATTATAATATCAGCAGCACAAAAAAAAAGAAAAATATCATTTCATCGACAGCCATAGCCCTTGACTTTGTATTGTTGACAGAATTTGGCCCTTGGTGAAAACTAATTGGAAAACCCTGATGTACACACATGTCAAAGCTTATCCATATTTGGCACCATCATCAGCATGTGTGTGCATGTATGTGTAGGTGTGTGATGAATGGCTTATCCTCTGAGACCTTTAGCATGGCAGATATAGTCTTCGGCTGCTCAGAAAACATCCTAGATGGTTTGCATGTAAGGTATCTCTTTAGGTCTCTGGCTGTGGCCCAGCTGTTTAGAGCTGTTCTTATGCTATGTCACACTTGATGGAAGACTCTTGCAATTCTGCACCTCTTGTTATAGTTATGGATTGTTGTAACTTTGCAGACGTATGTACATAGATGCATATACTGTATTTCTTCAAAGGGAAATGTGTTTTCAGAGCCCCGAGGCATGTTGTAGCACAAACAAACACACACACACACACACACACACACAATGAAATAACATTAAATGCTCTTGCATTTTTAACCCTTCAGACACACCCAGCATCACAGCCAAGCTGATCAATGAGCAAAAGGAGGATAAAGAGAAGAAGAATCATGAGGAGAAAGAGAAGATGAAGGCTGATAATGGTTTCCAGGACAACTACAGTGTTGTTGTTGCCTCAGGTACTGTTGCTGATCAGGTGCTAACCCTAAAAACCCCATAGCAGCACCCTTAAAAACACTCTGAAATCCCTGGTATTGTGCTGGCGAGTTTTGGTCAGGCAAGCACCACTCAAGTTTTCTTAAGGAAATGTAAAAGTGTAAAAGTTTTACATTATAATTGTTCCCTCCTTGGGATACTCATAGTGGAATGGTTTACTTTAGCCACTTTTCCACAATCAGGCTAGTGCGAGCCAGGGCTATCAACTGGCCAGCCAGGGCCAAAAGCCTCGGACCTAGAGCCGCGAGACCAAAATCGATCTGTATTCCCATCATCAGGCCAATAGCCCCACAGCGTTGAAATCCTTCCTTAAATCCTGCCTTTAATACACCGTCCTGGTGCCAACGTCACACACCCCGCCCATTTCATAATCAAGAGGGAAGTTCAAGGTATCATGTTATCTAGAATTTCGAGTTGAAAGATAAGTTAGCATTGACAGCTCACCGACTGTAACTGCCATGGAGTTCTGAGTGGTCTGTCCACTATCCGTTCCAACATTCATGATCTCGAAATGTGGAAAGTTCGTTCTTTGGACACCACTTTGTCCATTGTGCATTTTAACGGGTTTGTAGCCTACTGTACCTGCAATTTTTTTTTATTTTTCCCGAACCTGTACCATTGTGCACTGGATGCACAACCTGGCAAGTTTGGCGGAACTCCGTCTTAGATATTGACCCTGCCTCAATCTCCAGTTGGCCTTGTTTGACCCAATGGTAATAGAAGGTCCAAAGGCCATTGGTTGTTGGCCCAGACATAGCCCAGATGAGACATGATAAAGCTCTGGAAGTGACAGTTGGAAGCAACTGGCCCTGGCACGCACTAGCATGCCCTCATTTTGCCCTATAAAGGAAAGGCGGCTCATCTGTACTGCTGCCACACTTTTGTAGTTTCATACCCAATTAGGCAATGTTCATAAACTTATCTTTATCATCATTGTGACCGATTTTACTCTCTTCTCGTTTTGTTTTAGGTCTAAAGTCTCAGTCAAAGAGAGCCTTGTCCACTCCTCCGCGTCCTCCGTCTCGACGAGGGCGTGTCCTCAGTGACAAGCTGGCAGCTTCCTCAGGAGTCGATCCGTCTGCCAAAACCATCAGCGTGCCTGTCTTCCATCTCTGTCACAAACTACTGCCGGGTACATACACACACACTCTCTCCCTCTATCACTCTCTCACAGTCCTCTCGCACTCTCTGTATCGTTCTCTGTTCCTTCTCATCTCTCATTCCTCCATACTGATTAGGATGATTATTGAGGTCACCTCAGAGTTTGTCCCTGTCTGTCTGCCATTTCACCTCACTGCATGTATTCAATGATGCAGAGAGTCTGATGAATGTCAATTGCAATGTTTTTTCTTTCTTGCTCTCTGTCATTTCCAGGACTCCTCTCATCCTTTACCCTGTCTTTCAATACCTCTAACTGTCCTGAAATATGAAATAATTTATCATATCGATGCTGTTGTAAACACTGCTCTCTTGAATGCTTGATTTGTCTCTTTCACATAATAAAATTATTCTAACTGTATCGGTAACTATCTGTTCATTTGATGATCAGCAGATGGGGTTTATTCAAAAAGCTGAAAACAACTGTTTATTTAAGCTGTAATTCGTACAGTGGTGCTTTTGCAGCAGAAATGACATACTTCAGCTTTAACTGAAATTAACAAATTTTCAACTCTGGCTCAAACTTTGACTTTTTTTCCCTCCAGGTCAGCCGTTGCCACCGGAGATGACCTTGGCCCAGCTGCTAACGCTGCTCTATGATCGCAAACTTCCTCAGGGATACCGCTCCATTGACCTGATGGTCAAACTGGGTTCAAAGGTCATCTCAGACCCTAGTCTCTCCAAGACCGATTCCTTCAAAAGGCTCCGTACAGAGAAAGGTATACAGCGATCTGACATATGTATACATACACACAAAAACACGTTTTTTAGTCTATATGCAGGCATTGTAGTTTAGGCTATAAATCCATTTGCAGCTGAAATTAGTTATTTAGTAGGGTTGAAGACAAAAGAAAATAAAAAATCTATATTTCCAAATATTGCAATATTTTTACCTCAAGATACTGTAATGCTATTCTCACACAATCAGAATTAATTATCAAATTGTTTGTTTTTGTTACATTTTTTACATTAATATTTTTTGGGGTAAAAGATTAAGCACCACTCGGAGCAAGTCTGTGAGAAGGTACAAACGTTCTGTTGCATTAGGGCAATGGCAATGCATACCATATCAAAACTTAGTACAAACTAAGAACATACAGTAATTGCACAAAGCATCGAAGTCCAATGCAAATGAAAGAGAAACAAATATGTAAAAGATCGCAATACATTAAAGGTTTGAATTACCGTAAACAAAGATTAGCACAATATATTGTTTTGTGATCCAGATTATATCGCCAGGTCCTTGCTGATTACTACCCTTATAATTTAGAAGTCTATGTGTTTGTTTGAACAGATATTGAGATACACTAGTGGTACAGATGAGTGTATTTGTATGTCATTAGTAAACACAGCTTAATCCATAAATGTCTCCCACCTGAAACTTTTTTTAGCTCCTCTGTGCCACATCTCCTGATTTCTGCCACCTTAGGGAAAAATAACCTGATTGGCCTTGTGTGTTTTGTGCTTGCGTATGCATGTGTGCCTACACACATTTCCCCCTGAGTGTCCTGCATTGTCAGATGTGAAATGACTTAGCTTTGCTCTGTCAGTGATGTGTTCATACTTTCTGAGGAGTATGCATGTAAAAAAAAAAGAAAAAGTCACCCTCATACTGACACTGACTCGCCCCCTCCTGTCCTTTGGATTGCCAGTACTCTATTAATTCTACCCTGTCAGAATGGTCAAATGTGAGAGTATATGTATGTGTGTTAATACACATTTCCTGCAAAAGCGGATGATGCAAAAGCAGGTGAATGTGCTAACCCAGCACATGCAGATTGCTTGATGTCACCTGTGACAGGATGATTACACGCAGTGTCCTAACTTGGCGTGACATGGTAAAGTATCAAGCGGTAAATTACTTCCATGAATTTTTGTCTTAACTCACCATGAAAAGCAGTGTGCAACACTGTTCTTGGTCACTTGTTTCCCCATTGTGCTAGGTGGTCAATTGTAATCTTATTGGTCATCCATACACCTGCAGTGGAAGTCTTTGGGGCAACCAACTTCCATTTCAAATTCACTGTCAATACATCTCATCGTACTTTTCTGGGAAATCAACCTACAGAATACTTATAGTTGTCTCTGCTTATTAAGCTGGGATAGTACAATGTATATTAACATTGAAAAAATTACACACATGACCTTAAAGATTTTAAGGAAATATTATTTTAAGTAGTAAATATGTTCTGATTTTGGTGCTTTTAACAGTATTTTGCTTCCGTTGAGGACAGAAAAATGTATTGACGATGTAAACATGTCTGGTTAGGACACAGGACTAAACTCGAGGCCTTTAAACTGTTTAACTTTTGTCTTGATGCAGAGCTCTATTTGTTTACTTTGCCCCACTAAACAGAAGCTTTTGAATCCTTGATATCTCTCTCTATTTTTCAGAGCATACTGTGTTTGTAGCAGCCCTTGTTTGATGCTGTCTGTATAGTATGGCATCAGTCAGAAGTTTTTGTTTAGTGATTGTTCTGGGATATTCAGCCCACCCCCCTCCGTCCTCAGGCTAATTGGCTGCCTTAGTTGAGTCAAATCACTGTTGGCATTCCCTGGGAACCCTTGATTCTTTCCAAATGCTCCATTCTTTCATCCCACACACTTCCACTGAGAAGCTGAAGGGATGCTCATTAGCCCAAGGATAATCTTCTCTTCTCTGCCTGGAATGTGTCCATTTCTCTATGGAGGAAGTGTGTGAAAGAAGCGGTCGTGTCTAGAAGGTACCCTCCCGGTTACCTAAACTCTTGCTAGAGCCACATCCGAAGTTCACACTCTTGTTTATTTGGAGTCCTACAGAAAACCTATGCCAAAACTTAACCCTAACATTTACCCTACCACTAAATCTAACTCTAACCATAGTAACGGCAATTGAGACTGTCTCGAGACATAGGCTGGGGGGAAGTTGCCTTCTAGAAACAGCAGGAAGACACTCCAACCACATATGGTGTTCTGAATGGCTGCCACTTTTTACTGTGGTGTGTAGTCAGCCTGTTGGCAATACATGGGAAGAAGGAGCTGGGAAGATGGCGCCGGTGTACGTGGCATGCCGTCTGATATCTCTGCTTCTCTGCGCTATATTTGTGCTTTTAAACACATCAAACTGCTACTCGCTTCTGGTTTATGATCGCCAGTTACTTCTGGATATTCGAGACTCTTTTGTGGCCACATATAACCCAGAGTTAAAAAGCTCTGTGGCTGGATCACATTCCTGCTCCCCAAACTCTACCTGGGATATTCCAGAATATCTGCGCAGTTGGCCTCATGGGGTTCCCCGCAGGAAGCGCCGCAGGAGACGCAAGCGCGGACGGGTTGCTGTCAAACTGAAAATGACACTGTACGCCGCCCGTGCGTCCAGTAACTTCCCAATGATGACGCGGAATCCAGGCGTTGGACGATGTGCTGGATGGCGTTTGCTCGATCCACCTGTTCGCTGGCTTCGGACCATCCTTCAGGATTCTCCTCCGTCGATCCCCTGTTACCCTCCTGTCCGTGTTCGTCGCGGTAGAGCTACTCTAGAGAATCTTCGCTTTCTGAATAGAGCCTTCTCTCCCGCGATCTCTGACTCGCTTACACCTTCCAGGATGGCTCTGGATTAATGCTCGGTCGCTAGTCAATAAGACGTTCATTTTAAATGACTTTTTCACTACCCATGCATTGGATTTTATGTGCATCACAGAAACTTGGATGAAGGTTGGTGATCTAAGTCCTTTTGCTGAGTTGATTCCGGCAAGCTGCACATTTTTTAACTTTCCCCGCTCTTCTGGCCGCGGGGGTGGTCTAGCGGTGATTATAAAAAACAGTTTTAGTAGCTACTGTCATTCTGTCCCGTCTACATCCTACAGTAGCTTTGAAGTACAGCTGTTGCGACTGGAATTTGACGATCCTGTTTTGTTAGCGCTGGTGTATCGCCCCCTCACCTAGTGAAAGATTTTATAAGTGAATTTACTGCTTTTTTAGGTGAATGTGTAACTAATTACAGCAATATTCTTCTGCTAGGGGACTTTAATATTCATGTGTGCTGTCAGTCAAAGCCTCTAACAATGGAGTTTTTAAGTCTCATTGACTCGTTCAGCATGGTTCAGTGGGTGAAAGATTCCACACATACTCATGGACATACTTTGGACCTGGTACTCTCTCATGGCGTTTCCATTACTGATGTTCAGGTTTTTAACACTCTGATCTCTGATCATATGCCTGTACTGTTTTCTATGTTCTCTCCTTCTACAAAATCGCATATTTCACCTACTGCACAATGGACTCGTTCCTTTTCTCCCTGTTTCCATGATGAATTTACTAACACCTTCAATGAGGTGTGTTTGTCCCTGTCCCTGGAGTCACCCCTACCCGACTTGGATGCTGAAGAACATCTGAGTCTGTTTAATACTGTATGTTCCGAGGTTTTAAATAATACTGCTCCTTTAAAAGTTAAGAAGTCAAAATCTAACACAGAACCATGGCTCAATGATACCATCCGCTCCCTGAGGCGTGCTTGTAGAAGAGATGAACGTAAATGGAAAAGTGATAAGCTACAAATCTCTTATGAAATGCTGAAAAACTCCCTCAGTGCTTTTCAGAAAGCTATGATATCTGCTAAATCTAAGTATTTTTCTACTTTAATTTTAAAAAACCATCATAGTTCAAAAGCCTTATTTTCTGTGTTAAAGTCTGCTCTAAATCCTCCTAGAAATGTGGTTTCTAATCCCTCAGTATCATTATGTGAAGGTTTCTCAAGGTTATTTTTGTGAGAAGATCACCTCTCTAAGAGCTCAGTTGCAATCATCTGCTAATGTCTTACCTGAACCGGGTTGTTCTTCAGCCATATGGAGTGTCTTTGAACCAGTTTCTCTTCTATCTCTCAGAGAAATTGTTGTTCATCTGAAACCTTCCTTCTGCTCTCTTGATGTTCTTTCCCCCCGTATCTTGAAACAACCTTTTGATTCGGTTGGAACATGTTTGGTGTCTTTTCTGAATAAATGCTTGAGCACAGGGACGCTCCCTGATATACTAAAACAAGCCACTATTACACCTCTTCTTAAGAAACCTTCACTTGATGATAGGGATTTCGACCCTTTCTTTTATTACAAAAGCATTGGAGAAAACGGTTCTCAAGCCACTCCAGTCTTATCTTAGCTCAAATCAAATTCTTGAAACGTTCCAGTCTGGTTTTAAGCCTCTGCACAGCACAGAGTCTGCTGTATTAAGGGTTTCTAATGATATACTGTTAGCGACTGTCGTTGGTGACTCTGTGATCCTAATACTGTTAGACCTAACCTCGGCATTTGATACAGTTGATCATAAAACTCTTTTATCCCGACTAGAATATTTTGTGGGCGTCCAGGGAACTGTCCTCAGTTGGTTTAGATCTTACCTAACAAATAGAAGTTTCCCCGTTAAATTGGGTAATTTTTCTTCATCGCCAGCCAAACTCTCATGTGGAGTGCCGCAGGGGTCTATTCTCGCACCCATTCTTTTTTCCCTGTATTTACTTCCTCTAGGCTCCATTTTCAGAAAGCATGGTGTATCATTTCACTGCTATGCAGATGATACACAAATTTATTGCCTCTGAAACGCAACAAAGATACTGCTCTGAAATCTCTTTTTGTATGCCTAGAAGAAGTAAAAATGTGGTTCTCTCAAAATTTCTTATTTCTGAATGAATCCAAAACCGAGGTTATAGTCTTTGGCCCCCATGACAACTTTAATAGCAGTAACATTGATCTGGATTATCTTCATCCAACTTCATCTTGCATTAAGAATTTAGGTGTTCTCTGGGATCAGAACCTCAAATTTGATAAACAAATAAATGCGGTGATCAGTTCTTGTTTTTTCCAGCTACGTCTTTTCTCTAAGATTAAATCCTCCCTTTCTGAGAAAACCGTAGAGATTGCTATCCATGCGCTCATTACATCGCGGTTGGATTATTGCAACTCTCTTTACTATGGCATACCCAAAAACTCTATTGCTCGTCTCCAATTAGTACAGAATGCTGCTGCAAAGTTCCTCAAAAGAAAACGTAAATTCTATCATGTTTCACCTATTTTAAAATCACTGCATTGGCTACCTGTGAATCTTAGAATTGAGTTTAAAATTCTTCTCTTTGTTTTTAAATCAGTAAATAATCTGGCACCGAGTTATTTGTCTGAGCTACTCTGTTCACACAATCCCACACGAAACATGAGGTCTGGTGATCAGAGACTTTTGTTTGTCCCCAGATCACGGTTAAAGAATAGAGGGGACAGAGCCTTTCGGGTCGCTGGCCCTAGGCTGTGGAACAGCCTTCCGATTTACATCAGAGCGACTCAATCGCTAACTGTTTTTAAATCCTCTCTTAAAACTTATTTTTTTTTCTCTAGCATTTAAAACACTGTGAGTTTTTTTTTTGTCATGAATGTGTGGTTTGTCCTTGTTCCTTACTTTGTGTACTGTTCAGCACTTTGGTCAGCCTTGTTTGCTGTTTTTAAATGTGCTATAGAAAATAAATACAAACTTGAAACTTGAAACATTTGTTTCTGGACAGAGTCTAGACTGGCGAAGTGGGTTCTCAGAGACCAAAACTAAGATCAGAAGGAAATATGTCAACACAGGAAAGAAAATAGTCTAGACATTTCATGGGGTCTTTAAATTACAGATTTATATTTATTTTCCTCTCCTGATTTCTTTTATCTTTTTCTCCCTTTGTCAACTCTCACTGTATTTCCTTCTCAACATTTCTAATTTCTTGCTATATAAGACATGGTTGTGCTCTCCTCTAATACTGTATGTTTTGTGAGGTGTTTTTCTTTTGTAAATGTCCATGTAAAGACGTTTTAATTGCCTCAAATAAAATATTGTCAGCAATAAACTCTATAAAGAAGGTTTATGTTTGTCTGAAAGCAGTGCTGTTTCATTACTATTCTGACTTAATGCGTTTAGAGACATTTATCGGGCAATTTTTCGTACAAATTTCCACTCTCTCTTATCGATCCTCAATCTAAGAAAAGAAAAAAAAACTGATATTCAGGAATAATGTGATTTACAAGAACGGATATGAGCCGTTGTGCATCACTGGCCATTTGGACTTCATAGTTTATGATGTGAACAATTGAGAGCACCTTCTTTACAGCTAGAAGTTTTTAAGATTTTATTGATGACTGATTGAGTGATGCATTTCTCTCTCCTTGTAGATCACTGTGAGATGCTGAGTGGATGTCCAGACGATGAGCCGATGACTCCGGGCGAGGAGGGTTTGGATGCTGCAGTAGATGACAGCCTCCTGGAGACCAGCCCAATTCAGTCACCCCTACAGGTGTTTGCAGGTATGGGCGGCCTGGCACTCATCGCAGAGAGACTGCCCATGCTGTACCCTGATGTCATCCAGCAGGTCAGTATATTACTCAGATACACACAAAAATTATCCCTAATGCTCTTAAAAGCTGAAGTCTGTCATTTTTTTTTTTTTTACTGTTAAAATTTGTGGTCAACCAATATTGGCTTTTCAGTGGTCATAATAACTTGATAGTGAAAACAAGAGAGTGGTATGTCTGATATTCAAGTGATGAAGGCTAATACAATTATTATCATAATCTAATTCGATAATTATAATAGCATTGAATTCCTTTTCATGCAATATTTACTTAAAATTTACAAAAATATTTATGAACACATTTTTACCCATTGTCCATGTATCCAGTTATCCATTTTACAAGGTTATTGGTAGATTTGGGAACAGACAGATGACTCAAAATTATTGATTGATATCTCGGCCTATGAGAAAAAGTTAAAATATTTTCTCCTATACCAGCTCAATATGCAGAGACAACTATTAGAAAGACCTTTGTTTGTTTATTTCACTTTAAATTGTAAACAATGTGGCTTTGTTGTTCTATTGAAATGTTGCTCTGTTTATCAATGGTGTAAATTTGGGATCGACTATCTGTTTTCTGACCAATGGCAGAAGTCTGAAGTGTTTGGGAAACCTGTTGGAAAACTGTCATTATTTTTGCAATTCCATTTGGTGACACTAGTGGCACAGAAATGACACGCTTCAGCTTTAACTGCAAGATTGTGCTTTATACTAAATCATATTCTACCGCAGCAATCATTATTGTAGTTTAACTCCACTGAGAATTTTTGCTTCATTAGCCTCGTTCTCGTCCTGTGACCGTAAACTCAGGTTAGTCAGCATTTCTGTCAGTTTGTGTGTTCTCTGAGCATGATTGTGTATCGTTCTGTATAGGTCAGCACTCCTGTGGTGCCTTCCACCACCCTGGAGAAGCCCAAGGACAGCGATCAGTTTGAATGGGTCACCATCGAGCAGTCCGGGGAACTGGTGTATGAGGCGCCAGAGACCATCGCCGCTGAGCCCCCACCCATGAAAACCTCTGTACAGACCATGTCGCCTATCCCTGCCCATTCGCTGGCGGCGTTCGGCCTGTTCCTGCGGTTGCCGGGATATGCAGAGGTTCTGCTGAAGGAGAGGAAACATGCACAATGTCTGCTCAGACTGGTGCTGGGCGTTACAGATGACGGGGAAGGGAGTAAGTACTGCCTGAATACAAGAAACACTGATTCTGCCACACTTAATTTAACGATTCATTAATTTATACATAATTAATTCAGCTGTTAGAGTGTGGATTTAAATGAGACCCAGGCCTTGTTTCATATATTCCCAATATTTGTTTTATTATTATTGTTTAATTATTAGTAGGCAGTAAAATTATGCTGACTTAAGGCTCTGATAAATTCATGGTGAAGTTCTTTGAGCTATAAAGAAGGTCAAAACAGTTGAGCAACAGTATAGTGTTTGTGTTCATTTGGACACTGCCTACACTGCGGGTTCCGGCATTTAGAAGAGCATTTAAACATGAGATTTTGTCCTGACAATAGACTATATTTAAAACTAATGTGTAATTAAAATGTGTTATCAACGACTGCATCATTCTATTCTTAAATTCTACTTGAGATCATTAAAACAGTCTGTTTTTACCACTTGATGATAATTTAAAGTAATATACTAGGGATGTCCCGTTCCGATACCTAGATCGGTATCGCTTCGATACTGACGTTTTTAGACGGATCGGGTATCGGTCCGACGAGCCCGACCAAAATCCGATACTCTGTGTTAGTCATGTTCGTTACTGTCAAGCTTAAAAAATGACATAAAAGAACTGTTAAAACACCATTAAAGCGGTTCATATGACTAGTGCATTTTATTCAAAGCCACTTGAAGCCACGTGATAGCTCTGTGAATTGCAATAGGCTGTGTTTAATAAGTAAACATATATGCTCTTGCACGCGCAGCTTCAGCGCGGTAGTGAATGGTGCTTTTACACACACGCGCACGGCTATTTATAGCCTTCACCCGTGCACAATATTTGTGCGCTACAAACGAACATCTCAGATGTAGATGCTCAGCAGTTCGATTCACTTATAATATGGACTTAGAAAGGCACTGGAGGTGCATTTAACCAGAATTTAAATAAGAAGCTAATTAAACTGTGAATAAAAAGGGTGAGGGTTTAAAAGTTAAAGCTGTCACGGGACACTCACGGAGAGGCAGAGATATGAACTCAGTAGCAGGGTTTATTGAGCATAGGATTGAAACAGTGATGTAAACATTGTGAGTAATTTCAGTTAAGCAGAGTGGCAAACAGCAGGTAAGTAATATCCAGACAGTGTATAGATGTGATGAAAGAGATAACTCAAAACAATTTTATGATACATGCAGGCAATAATGAAGACACATGATTGACATAGTAGAAAGTTCTGGAGTCTCAGAAATACTATCGATGAGAACAGGCACAGAGTGAGAAAGTGTGTGAGAGTGTGTGTGAGAGAGAGAGAGAGAGAGAGAGAGAGTGAGAGAGAGAGAGTGAGAGTGTGTGTGTGTGTGAGAGAGAGTGTGTGTGTGTGTGTGTGTGTGTGTGTGTGAGCGCGTGCGAAAGCGGGGTCTTTATGCAGTCATTGATTAGCCACTAATGATATGCAGGTGCGTGTAATCAGAACTCAGGGAGTGCCAGTATGCTAGTTAATAATAAAGTGTTTCTTAAGCTATACATTTATATGAAATAATGTGTAGTTAACAGTTTGTGTTTCTTTACATGGCCTATTAAAGAGTACACCCAATTATTTCCACACAATACTGTAAAGATATTATAAACTGATTATGTAAAAAAACAACACCGTATCGGATCGGGATCGGTATCGGCCAATACTGAGATTTGCGATATCGGAATCGGAAGTGGAAAAAGTGGTATCGGGACATCCCTATAATGTACTGTATATTCAGTAGATAATGTGTAATTTGTCATGTTTACATTCTGCATTCATGGTGCTAATGGTAATACGCTATACATGGTCATAATATGCACCGGTTATCCTTTGTTATTGTATTTTATGGTTAGTTTTGTAAAAATAATCCACATAAGATCATGAAAATGGTTTATACTTGTTTTGTAAAGATAGACATTGATACTACTGCAAAGATGGGTGTACTCAACTCTGCCCTCCCATTGTGTTGACTGATCTCGACAGATTGAAGAAATTAACTGGAAAAATATGTTGCAATGTAGGTGGAGCACTGGGTCACGGCCACCCATCACAAATTGCAGTAGATACATGCTTAACAGCTACAAAAATTTTACTAAATATGCACACTGACGAGCTGTTTTAAAAAACCACAACAAACTTTGTTTGAAATGACATCACACCTGTTCCTCCTTTGATTTTACTTTAAGTATATTGGTATTGATCAGTAATATTTATTTTATTGCCAAAAAATATATATATATATATCATTAAAAAGTAATTTCACATTATATTTGTGTGTGCCATGTTATTTTTCAGATTAAGGTCATTAACTAAGCAAAACGCTAAAGCTAAATCAAGTTTCCCAAGCACGTCATGTGAGGAGTGCTTTTTCTGTGGCACATATGAGTGTTCAGTTTGAATGGCCCCTTAGAAGATAGCTGACTATGTAGACAAATGGATGTTAATAATGGATCGATAATCAATTAATTGTTGTTTAGAATTTGGTCAATTAACCTGATCAATCGTCGATTAATTCATTTCGGGGTAATGCATTCAGCAATCATGCCAGCAGACGTTGATAAGGCTGTCTATACAGTCATCCGCCACTAGAGGGCTCTTGCGCACTGCATGTCACGTCTTCGCATAAAACAACGACACACAGATTAAGGAGATTGCTCAGGGTAATCAGTGTTGGAGCATTTCTCCATATATTAACATTGTTTTCTGCGTACACTTGATCTGCTGGACTCCTTATTACATCCCAACCTACAATTATGTCAGTGATCGTCAGGGAAGGCACGAAGACCAATTAAGCTGACATCTCACCAGCACCAGAGAAACATTATGTTCTGTAGGCTACTGTGTTTACGCAGCATGTTATGATTTTACTTAATTAAAAAAAAAAAAACAAGTCCAAAGGTTCAAAATATTCCATGATCCACAAGGTGAAGTTTTAATTAACTCAAAAATGTATACAAGTTAGTATTAACTAATTCGTTAACAGATTCACAAATTCGTACTAAATATAGCCTACATTTATTAAAATACATGGAACTAAGAATATTTTAAGAGGAAAAAGCCAATACATAAGCATTTCTTAAGTGTATTAATTTTAAATTATATTTAAAGATTAGGCTACATGCACATATTATGTGTTGTCCTGTAATTAACGTGAATCCATTAATGAATTGCTCATTTCTATGACGATTGATTATGAAACATTTCTAAAAATTGACATCCCTAGTAGATAATTGACAGTGACTCCGCTCACTATAGTTTGGTATAGAGCTACTGCATATGTGTTTGATGATCTGACACATCTTAGAGGGTCTTAAACCCTAGCTGCCCCCAACTGCCTCAGGACTCAAGACTCTCCTGTGTCCACGCAACACCACAACTGAGAATGGTCCTGATGCATACACCCTGCAGGCAGATACAGGCTAACACTGAATTGCCCCTACAGGAAGCATTGATTGGGTTACTGCATTGTTGGTTCATTGATTGGTTTAATTGAGCCTGGATTGGTTTTCCACTGTGTATTTCTGTCAGTCTAGACTGTTGATTGGTCAGCTGATTGCTTAAACTGGTTAAGTGCTATGGAGTGCTAGAGAAAATATTCCACAGATACAGTGTATTCAGAAATTATTCAGATCCCTTCTTTTTTTCACATTTTGTTATGTTGTAGCTTTATCATAAAATCCTGATCCTTTTCTCATCAATCTGCACTCCATACCCCATAATCAGAGGTGTAGTGGTAAAAAAAGAGGTGGGTAAACTATAAATTCTGGTTGACCACGGCGTGGTCACCCGGTAAGGTGGGCCACTGCCTACCGATGTATGTGTATCCTGATGACATCGCTATAGGCTATCATTTGATGGTACTACCAAGGGTATCACTGGTTGTTCCCTCATCATAGGTCACACAATCACTATTCAATTCATACATTAATCTAAGTTCTTGTTAAAGAGACCCAAGAAGGAATAATATGGTTGAAATCTATAAAGTTTACTAAATGACAAAACAGAGAGAACAAAAATATTTAAGAGAGAGAGAGGGAGGCTTATATCCAGGGCTTCCAATGCAGTGCACTTGTACATAATGATTAGGGATTTGGGATTATTTTCATAGTCGATTAATCTGTTGAATATTTTCTCGATTAATCAATTAGTTGTTTGGTCTATAATATGTCAGAACAATGTGGATCAGTGTTTCCCAAAAGCCCAGGAGGATGACGTCCTCAAATGTCTCGTTTTGTCCACAACTCAAAGATATTCAGTTTACTGTCACAGAGGAGAGAAGACACTAGAACATATTCACATTTAACAAGCTGGAATCAAAGAATTTTTGCCCGCCACAATATCAACGTTGACCGCCACACATTGATTTTCGGTTTATTTTTTATTTCTTACTAAGCCTATTTAAAATCGTATTTGATTGCAGAGAGCCGTAGCGCATTTGCGCAGCACTAGGCTACCTCTCGCTCGTCCCTCTCTCTCTCTCTCTCTCACCCGTACCTCTCGCGCTCTCTCTACGTCATGGAACACCGCTGCATAAATCTGTCCAACACAGCACTGTCAGTTATTACTTATTAGCCAGCATGCAAGGAGCCTAGCTAATAAGGAGAGCTAAGTTATTGTTAGAATACAGCTGGATTTTTGAGGTCAGCACGCTGTATATAGATGGTAGTAGTCAATATCGTTGCACGCGCATGGGAAACACTGGCAGCAGCGCATTATGAAAGACTTCGTCTTAGGTTTAACAACCTATGAAACTAATAATGAACAATATGAAACTAAAATGACATAAGCTTAATTTAAAATGGCTTAGGAACTATCTATTTAGAGGTGGATAAACGCAATTTAGAGGTGGATAAACCTAAAAATAGGTGGTAAACGCTATTTCCGAATTTTGGGAAGTGCGTAAACGGCGTTTACGTGCGTTTAGCCTCCACTACATCCCTGCCCATAATGACAAAGCATTTTTGATAACATTGCAAATTTATTTCACATTGACATTAAGTATGCAGACCCTTTGACATGACACTTGAAATTAGGTCAGATGCATCCCATTTCTCTGGATCATCTTTGAGATGTTTCTGCACTTTGATTGGAGTCCACCTGTGGCTAATTCAATTGATTGGACATGATATATGGTCTCACAGCTAAAAATGCATATCAGAGCAAAAACCAAGCCATGAGGTCAGAGGAACTGCCTGCAGAGCTCAAAAACAGGATTGTGTTGAGGCACAGATCTGGGGAAGTCTGCAAAACATTTTGGCTGCATTGAAGGTTCCCAAGAGCACAGTGGCTTCCAAAATTCTTATAGATTTGGAAAAACCAGGACTCTTCCTAGAGCTGGCCGGCCAAACTGAGCAATCGGGGGAGAAGGGTCTTGGTAAGAGAGGTGACCAAGGCCACGTGGGGAAATGGGAGAAACTTGTAGAATGACAACCATCACTGCAACACTTCACCTATCTGGGCTTTATGGCAGAGTGGCCAGACGGAAGCACCCCTCAGTGCAAGACACAAAAAATAAAGTACCTAAAGTACTCTCAGACTGTGAGAAACACGATTCTGTGGTCTGATGAAACAAAGTTTGAGCTGTTCAATTCCAAGCATCATGTCTTGAATCCATGGACCGCTCATCACCTGCGCAATACCATCCCAATGGCAAAGCATGGTGGTGGTAGCATCATGCTGTGGGTTTTTCAGCAGCAGGGACAAGAGGACTGGTCAGGGTTGAAGGAAAGCTGAACGCAGCAAAATACAGAGATATCCTTAATGAAAACCTAGTCCAGAGTGGTGACCCTAAGCACACAGCCAAGACAATGTAAGTGTGTCTTTAGGACAACTCTTTGAATGTCCTTGAGTGGCCCAGCCAGAGCCCGGACTTGAACCCAATCGAACATTTCTGGAGTCACCTAAAAATGGCTGTCCACCGACGGTCCCATCCAACCTGACAGAGCTTGAGAGGATCTGCAGAGAAGAATGGCAGAAAACCCCCAAATCCAGGTGTGCAAAGCTTGTTGCATCATACCCAAAAAGACTTGAGACTGTAATCGCTGCCAAAGGTGCTTCAACTAAGCACTGAGTCAAAGGTCTGAATACTTATGTCAGTGTCAAAAAAAAGGCCACATTAGATTGTCCCATATTTAACAAATTATTGTAGGATTTTCTTTGCAGCTATGTGTAAACTCTTAAGCGTTAAATAAAATTCTTCCTCTAAAACAATTTCGCTTGTTCTCCCCATCTCTGTCCTTCAAGGTCACATCTTGCAGTCTCCTTCAGCTAATGTTCTGCCAACATTGCCCTTCCACGTCCTGCGTTCCTTGTTCAGCTTGACTCCTCTAACCACGGACGATGGGCTTCTGTTAAGACGTATGGCTCTTGAGATCGGTGCCATCCACCTCATTCTGGCCTGCCTGTCCGCCCTCAGCCATCACGCACCCAGAGTGCCCAGCGGCAGCATCAACTCTAGTGAGGTCAGTGTTAACCTACACCCTCCTTGTACCTATTGTTTATCATTCAATCAACAAAATTGTGCACTTTTGGATCTGAGCAACATGATACATGTCACGAGAAATTGGCATGGTTATGATGTCAAAATCAGGAGCACATTCACATATGGCCACACAGATTTATATATTCAATATACAATATTCAGCAACTTGACACACCCTGATAAACAACAGTATGAACTGTGCCTGTACTTCTAATTTACATATAGTCTTAAAGGTCTGTTTAATTCTAAGGTTCAGAGATAGGGTGGAATTCCGAATTGTGTTGTGCATGAAACCTTGAATATCAACAAAAGTGGACTTCATGATAAAAAATAAAAGAGTGAAAAAAGTAAGCTATAGCCCCTTTAACTGCTGCTTTCGATTGATTGCTGACGTGTATGCATTGGGTGGGCCGAACACTCATGTAAAGACCTTAATGGAGATGTTTTTGTTTTTTCAGACAGAGACATGTCATTTTATTAATGACTGTAGCCCTTTACAGGCTGCTGAAGGACTCTTTATTCAAAGCCCTTGACTTAATGAGGAGGGGCAAATGTGTGCATGAGAGAACAACCGCTCATTCAGGTGTAGTCCTTCATTATGAGGGAAGCTGTAGAGAGGAGTTTGACAGCTCTTTTAGTCATTAAGTGGTTCTGAAGAGTTTCATTTGGCTGAAATGGAAGTCTTTTCATAAAGGACAACAGCAGCACAATCATAATGAGAAAATAATGAGAGAAAAAAAACGACCATCATCAGTCCTCCTATACTGAAGAAAATGACTTTCATAAGAATCAATTGCCAGCAAGTCAGCCATCCCAGAGTTCTTTTTTAAATTCCACTGTTTAAGAAAAAAAAAAACAACTGTAGTCCTGGATGCTGGGTTGTGTGTTTGCATGGATTTATAGTTTGGTGAGGGGTGGGTTTCAGGTTGGGGTATTTGAACATTGGTCAGTGGCCTGTCAGGCATAAGGGGCATCTTTGGGGCTGCAGAAGTATTGGCATAGAAAATATTGAACCTCTCATCCGAAGACGAGCACTGCAGTCAACATGAATTTATTCTCTCTCTCTCTCTCTCTCTCTCTCTCTCTCTCACTCACTGATTTTCTCTGTCACACTTCTCAAATGACAAAATCAGCTGACGTCAGAGCTGTAGCACAGTGGTTAGTTCATGTGACACGTTGAGCCATAATGCTCGTGCAAGTGATGCAGGTTTCGTAGTCACCACGTGGACCTACTAAGTAGTGGGAATTGGGCATTCCAAATTTCAATAAATGTTTCCTTTTGCAAAAAGCAGAATCGGCCCAAAATGGGCCGTTCTTTCATGTTTGTTGAAAGAGGAAAGCAAGATTTAGGTAGCAAGAGACAAAAAATATTTAGAAAATTCAATAAAAAATCATATCCCTACCCTCTAATCGTCACTGTCCTTATTAACAAGTTAATAGCTAAGTTTGTTTGGCAGATGCAGCACATCCTCACCCCTCATAATGTTGCTGAAGTATTGTTAAGATTTGTGAACATTGTTGGGTTAACTTACTATCTTTCCTTAGAGCAAGCTAACAGCTGGATGTCACATCTTTTAAGATCTGTGTGTGTGTGTGTGTGTGTGTGTGTGTGTGTGTGTGTGTGTGTGTGTGTGTGTGTGTGTGTGTGTGTGTGAAGAAAGAAAGCAGGAATCAGAGTTTAAATGAGAGGAATAACCATTTTCGGCCATATCTCTGACAAATGAGTGATCATGTCCAGTTTGATGGGAACCTGTTTGTATTTCAGCCACAGGTCACCAGCGGACATGCCGGTGGCACCACAGAAGAGCAGCAGCTATACTGGGCCAAAGGAACTGGCTTTGGGACGGGCTCCACAGCATCAGGCTGGGATGTAGAGCAGGCCCTGACCAAACAGCGTCTAGAGGAGGAGCATGTGACCTGCCTGTTACAGGTGTGTGTGTGAGGGTTGGAGGGTCTAGATGGTAACCGTCCTAATGTGAAAAGTCCCATGAAGGTTGCGTCTGACATTCATACTATGTTTTTTATGTTTATTTGGAGTCCTGTAGAAACCCTTCACTCTAACCTTACCAATACCCCTAAACCTAACCCTAAATTTAACTTTAGTAGCAGCAAATGCAACTCTCACAAGACTTTCACAGTAGGACGTTTACCATCTAGTATAAACTGTAAAAATAAAGAATGAAAGCCAGAGCGGTGGTTTAGTGGTTCGTTTATGTTCCAGACCCAATGAACCGTGTTGCTCACATGGGAGATTCGGATTAATTGGCAACATCTACTGTCATTCATATTCTTTGTATATTGTGCCTACCTTTTGTGTAGATGTCTGATATCTTTTGTTTTTGTGTCTGTCAGGTTTTGGCAAGCTACATTAACCCATCGGGCTGCATGGATTCTGGTGAGACACTCTCAGGAGAGATCAGAGATCTCAGCAGCTCACTGCTGCCATCCGTCCTGCAGGAACTTCTCAGCCAGTCCTGTCTTATCCCTGCCATGTCCTCATATTTACGCAACGATTCAGGTAGGAGATGCCTGTCAGATCTGAGTATGCATGTCACATAGGAAGACATGGTCTGTGATTTTTACAGATTTGCTGTTTTTAAAATAAAACCTTCTGCTTTTAAGTAGATTTAGTAGCATTATTTTATTAGTACCTGAGAGAAAGATACTGTATTTTAAGGTTCTCTTTGTGTATGGAAACAGCAGGTGGAGCCCCTGCCTCTTTATAGAGATCTCTCTCTCTCTCAATCATGTTTTTCTTCTCAGTTTTACTTACCACAGAATGTGCCATTGAGTGATTATAGCATTTACTTGGAGCAGAGCTTAGTAGCACTCCTACATTTTGACGAGTATACATCATTTATAAGGGTAGTTGACATTTAACATGGACATTAACTTTTTTTAATGCATAATTAGATTCTAAGATGACCAGATGCATTGCATGGCCTGTTGTTGTAGGCAAGAATCTTGAAGTAACTGCTGCTTGGTTAAAAGTGTGTGTGTGCTAGTATATTCTACTACATACCTGTGTTAAGAGCCAAGAACAAACACTGCTTTGCTTTTTGGTATTGGAGCTCTGTCAGATTGCTTTGAGTGTTGGTGTTTGAGTGTGCAGGGTGTTTATTTCTTCATGCTTATTTAAAGAAGTGCCAATAAAATGATGAGTGTAGTAATTGGCTCCAGATTTTAGCTGGAGGTTTCAACCACAGTTTGTGACTCCAATCAACAACACACAAATGTTTGCATTCTAAACTTGCACAACCAGCAGGGGGAGCTAATTTGGTCAATCTTTGTGGTAACAACTGAGAGCGAGAGACACACACACACATTGGTAAAGAGTGTGTGTTTTGTGCTGTTAGATCTGTAGTTTGTCTTTGTGGCAGTGAAACAGGAAATGAGCATCTCAGGTCAACTCTGCTGTAATAATGCCCCATCCAGCTGATGAACGGGAGGGAGAAGAGACAAGAAGAGGTGGACTACTGCTTCTAAAAAGCATTAGGAAACAGCCTGAGGCAAAAAAACTGAATATATGTTTGCAGCATAGAGCTCTGTGTGTGTTTGTGTATGTGAGTGGCCACAAACAAATTTTCATTGAGGAAGTGAAGACTGGTCTATGGATGGATCATAATGTTCAACTTGTCATGCAACAACTGACTTGTCTATTAGTGAGGTTGACTTGTTTTCATAATTTTTTGTTGCAGCTCTTTAATGAGTGTGCTGACAACATGCTGTGCTTTAGACAGGTTGCATGGTAAAACCCTCTGAAAAAAAGTTTGTTTTTAAGATTAAAGCATCATCACTACTAAGCATTGCGTTTTTGCTGATGCTGCAATTTTCATCACATACTGTGCGCGGAGCAATCCGCAACGTGCACACCTGAAGTAGTGGTCAGTGGTGGCTCAGCGGTTAACCCTCTGGGGTCGACGGACGTGCCGGCACGTCCTGTTGGATTTTTTTATCATTACAGCAGAAACAACATAAAATACTCCGTCATTTTGGGTATACAGACAATAATAGACATCATTAGAGACTATAAAGGGTGTACTTTTATTTGTGTACACTCACAATAATAACTAAACCTTGTGCTTTTGTAAAATAAAGAAAATAAAAAGGGTGAGCTTTCAGCAGTCTCTGTGTTCTCCTGCAATGTAATCGGTATGAAAAAATGTGATGTACATGTTTCAGCTGGCTCACCTAATTTATCTACCTATTATAGACTTGATCCAGCCGAGGATACAGTTTCGGACAAGTCATTTAGTTTTCATTAGTTGACATGCTATTGTATATAAACATGTACATATTTTACTAGTGGGACTGTTTCAGACTTGCCAGCCAGGATTCAGAGTATTGACATTTGAAATATGACTCTTAAAATGCAAGATTTAGTTACATTTAAATGCTGTTTCAGCTAAAGCAGGTATTTAAAATGTATGCTGTATGATATAAATATGATATGTAATATGATATCAAAATAATATGAATGTTTAGATTTATATTTTGTCTAGTGTTTATGCTGCCACATTATCATCAACAAAGCTTGTGCTTGCAAATATGTGCTCAGGTTAAGTGTATTTACCTGAGTAAAATGCACTTTAAATATGCCCATATTAGAAAATCACCATCTTATAATGATTTCTGAAGGAGCATGTGACACTGAAGACTGCAGTAATGATGCTGAAAATTCAGCTTTGATCACAAATTGCATTTTACAATATATTCAAATAGAAAACAGATTTGTTTATATTGTAAAAAGTGTTCACAATATCACTGTTTTTACTGACTTAAAAAAATTGTTTTTTCAAAAACCATGCATAAATGTTATTTTCTCAAAAATACAAACATGTACATACATGTTGTTCACATATTATTATAGCCCAGTTTGTGTTGAATACAGTGCCATCAGACTTAAGCCATTAATATGTTTTTAAGCAACTGAAAAAAGCACAAATGTCAAGGCATGTCAAAACTTCTCCAGGGCCCAAAACACCCTCATACCCCAGAGGGTTAAGGCTCTGGGTTACTGACCGATAGGTCAGGGGTTCAAGCCCCAGCACCGCCAAGATACCACTGTTGGGCCCTTGAGCAAAGCCCTTGACCCTATCTGCTCCAGGGACACCTTGCGCTGACCTTGCACTCTGAACTTGGGATATGTGAAAACAACTGCATTTCATTGGCTCTGTACCTGTAATCTGCACAATGACAATAAAGTTGAATCTTAATCTTAAAGGCTACTGTGCAACACTAAGTTAACATAGAACCATCTATTGGAGCATTTCTTTTCTCGTTTTACTTTTACCAGATTTTGTCAGGGGTTTGTCCAAATCTATAACCCTAAGTATGAGCAATAGTATAGTGATGCTTGCCTAAAAATCATCAGTTAATACATTGTGCTATCAGTTTTTATACATAAGATTGCCAGTTGTGGTAACTTGTGTGTATGTGCTGCTGTCTCCACATTGTTTTCTTCTGTTTATTTCATAGTCTTCTAAAAGCTGTTTTCATTATGGGGACATCACACACTCCTACACACAGCATCCCTGACATATGCTGTAAGGCTCATATATAACGTTAGTGGATGTGTGAATGCATTCATGTGAAACAGTGCTGACGTGGTTTAGTCAAGTAGGGCAAGTTTTCGAGGTGTTAGTCTTTCGTTTATGTGTAAACAACAGTTAGCACTTTGTTCTCTCATTGCACTCTCCAAAAAACGTCCTCCATTTTGTCTCACGATGTGTTTGAGAGCGGTGGGATGAATCAGTCCAGGCTTTTGTGTACTGTTATCAGTCTAACGGTGGGTTGCACCAAAAAAGATTAGGCTAAATTGAGTTTAGAGGTAATCCAGGGTTTGTTGATCAAGTTTTATTTAAATAAATGTTGTGTTGCACCACTTAATTTGAAATACGGTTTAACAAATCAGAGTTCTAAGTTTAAACCTGTCATTAAAACCTTCACTTGCAATTAATTTTGTCTGCCATGATGGATTCTGAACCTAGCTATTGGTCGTTAGTACAGCGCTAATCAAGCAGGTTGAGAAAATGTTGCAGCAACGTTTCGAATGTCACAAGTCTTAAAATATGGCAGCATAATTTAAGAAAAAATAACCATAAGATGAAACGTGAAACAAGTGGCACAGGTTTGGATAACTGCCTCCCCGCTTGTCAGCACCACTATTGTGGCCAAAAATAAAGTGCCAAGGCCGAATGAAGCGGACAGGATAGAGGAGGTGAGCAATAATGATCACCTGTCACTTGTCAACA
This sequence comes from Xyrauchen texanus, assembly GCF_025860055.1. Taxonomy (NCBI): domain Eukaryota; kingdom Metazoa; phylum Chordata; class Actinopteri; order Cypriniformes; family Catostomidae; genus Xyrauchen; species Xyrauchen texanus. The sequence continues at coordinate 30,380,243 of NC_068291.1, read as the reverse complement.
GTCTCATTAAATGTCGAATCCTCGAGAGACCCGTTTCTGTTCTGTACATACACAAAGGTGTTCACATATGTACAGAATAGGGAAGTGGGTTATCACCCCGACACCGTGATATTCGTGCCCCGGATTTGAAATCACACTTCACTGCCTACAGCCCAAGATTTTGGGCCATATTAAACACAAATAATATAGTAATAGCCTCTCTGAGGGCTTACGGAACATCCAATGTTCACTTACCTAGTCATTCATTTTTAATTGTAGGGTTGTCTTTTATTTAAACCACTTCAGCTGCGAGTTAATCCCTAACTGAGATTTAAATCAGTTGAAAGTATTGGAGCAATAAAGCTATAAGTTAATAAAGATTTACTGTGACATTTTATTGAGGATCAAAACAATGGTTTAAATGTAAACCTGATTAAAAAAAAAAAAGTTTGGTGCAAAAGAATTATCAGATAAATCCTTGATTAATCCTTATTGTTGCAACCCAACCTAGGTTTAAGTGTGCATCTGTGCATTGACAAATTGGCCTGTGAATAGCAAAAACGTGAAGAAAGCAGTTATGATTCATATGTCTTTGACCACTGCATCACGTGTAACACCCCACGTGGGTGACTTAAACTGGACCGACCCCAGGACACACACACACACACACACACCTCTACATTACTCCTTCTGTAACTGCAAGCTGAAATCTCTAAAGCATAAGTTCAATCCATATTCATATGCGTGTGCCAGGAGGTCATGTCCGTCAAACTGCTTGAAGTGCTATATTTCGCTTAAAGGGGTCATGACATGGTTTTTTTTATTGTATTATTATGTTCCCTTAGGTGCAATTATAGTATTCATATATTTTTTTTTAAGAAAAACTTTTAAAATCTAGTGATTTATGACCTTTTCCCACCCTGTTTCTCATCCTCTGATTCAAACAGTCTGTTTTGGGGGCGTTTTCCATTTAAGACTTCAGTGTTAACGCCCACTGTTATGATTGGCTAACGTCAGTGCCTATGTATCAATTATTGACGCTCCCAGCCAGAACAATATGCAAGTAAACTAAGTAAAAACACTGTGATTATTCATAATGAATGAAATTGCGCTTTAAAAAGTAGTTTAAAGTTTAAAATAGATTACTTACAGTTTGCGTCGTCGTTGTTCCCAGAATAGTCGGCACGGACTTATCTTTGAGCAACAGTTTTCTGGCAAAGCCAGCATCATATTGAGATTTGTTCTCAAAACAGTCATCCTTAAAATGTACAGAACAAACGCTTAAGTTAACACTGCCGTGACTGGGACGTCCGCAAAAAATAAACTGCATCCATTTTTCCCTGACGTCTGGATCTTTCGGCAGCTTATTCAGAGGTTTTGTTTGACCACAGCCAGGAACAGCACATCTGTGTGGCATCGTAATTTTCCTGTGCACAAGTAGTCTCTGTCAGAGCTCGCTGTCCATCGACTGAACACTTGTGAGGCGACGGCGATACTGAAATGAGCGTAGTCTTGCGCTTAAAGCGTAGTTATCTTGTGCTGGAGGCGGTCATATGCAAACGCTGTTACGTCACTTCTAACCGACACGTCACTTCTAACCATGAATCCAGAACGAGCTGTATTTTGAGCTTGATTAAATAAGTGATTCGTTTAGAATGGGGAGGACGTCTTAAAATATTAAACTTGCAGGACGTTTTAATGATACAAAGACCTCTTATATACCAAAAGATCAAGGCAAATTTGGTTTCTCATGTCATGACCCCTTTAAGCTCTCATGATTGGAAGAGGTGGCTGTACTGTGCAAATCCATAAGGTGTAGAGGGTTTACACAGACCTGAGAGCAGGTGTAGTGTTAACACTTGGGGTGTGCAAGACTAGTTGACTAAACGATACTGCTGCTGCTAGTTGGCATTGGAATTACTAGTGTTAACTTTTTTTGTGTGTCAGGTCCCGTCCACATTGACATTCATTTTGCTCATCAAAAATGTATGGTCTGAAGTAGTAAATTATTATTGTATGCTAAGGTATGCCTTTTTTTTCACACAATTTTTTATCAAGTTTATCAAGGCTAGTTTTCATCAAAGTACCAACTGCTATGGTTAAGATATCTTTTATTCAGTCAAGTTTTAGGACAAAATATTAGGTTTATGTTTCTCATAGGCCTTTTTTTCTATCCTAGCAATTTTTGTGTTATTAGCTAATTTTCTTAATCGAACAGCTGTAACATTATGTAGTAGATCATAGGCTAATGCACATTGCAAATATATGCAGCTATTTAGAACTTTTTTTTTTCCGTTTTACCTGTTAATTATTTTCAACAATGTGCTGATTGCTGTAAAATGTTGGGTAACTTTTACTAGGTCAATTATCTTTAGAACAAGCTATTAGGTTTGCTCTTATTAGTCTTGTACTGCCTATTCATTACATTTCAAATTAATATGCCTATTGGTTAACATTTTCCTTTTTCAGTAGCATTTATTTTAAAATTTGGCTGAATAATAGATTAAGTATTTCAAATGGATTGCATATACATACAGGTTTTTTTACTGTTTTATGTGGGTGTCTTTTTAGAAAAGTCAACTACAACATTTCAGTTTAAATGTCTGTGTAATTATTCGTTGCACACATCTGTAATTTATATTGACTTGAGAGCTGGTGTCGAAGGTTTTCAGAGCTTAGAACTGGTGTAGAAACACTCGCCTGCTGTATATGTGCTGCTTAAGTGAGTTGAGTTCACTGCCACATGCCTGGTGTGCGTCTCCCCAAGTGTTTGTTCCTGTGGGGAATGCCGGGATGCTCCATTTTGTTGCTGTGATGATTCATGAAGCTTTCCATTCAACTCTGAGAGTTGTAATTTCCACCTGTCAACTGGGAAAAGTGCAATGGAATGACACATAATGTCAGACTTCTAATTTGAAAACTCACGCAGATATCTTCAACTCCCATTTCGTTGAGATGCAGGTGTGTTACTTCACGCAAACATTTCGGCACCCAGGGCAGGGAGGTTTACAGTCAGTAACAAACATTCACTTTTATTAAATAATATCCATTAACGAGTCAAAGTTCTTACATTTAAATTACAATAAAACATGTTTAGCAAACGTTTTGAAGAGACCGTTGTTCAAAACACTGTTAATTACACTCTCTTTTGATTCTCGGAACGATAGCATTGCAGTGTTGTATATCAGTTTGGTTGCTATGAGATGTCTCTGAAAATCAATGTACCCCTCAAAACCACAACATAATCGATCTCAAAATAAAAAATAAGCTCCCCCTTTGACACGTTTGTGTTTAGTTGTCAGGTAATTGTAACTGAATTTCGAATTAAGTGAAAAGTCACATCATGCACGATCATCATTTTCATGTCGATCATTACTACCACATCCAAGTACTCGTGCGCATCCCTATGTCATAATTCCTAAAATCAATCTTTCACTCTGTGGCAACGCTCTATAATGCAAATCGCATGTTCAATAAAATCTCATGCTATGCGACTCTATACGGCGTGCCCAATTATTAGGCAAGTGAGTATTCTGATCTTATCATTATTTCCATGCACATTTTCCAACTCCAAACCATATAAACTTGAATGCTTATTGGATTCAATAGTTTTCAGGTGGTATGTATTGTTTAATGTGTGAGGGTGTGGTGAAAGTGACGAACACTTTATATCAAGGTGTGCATAATTATTAGGCAGCTTCATTACCACAGTTAAAATGGGCCAAAAAAGAGATTTAACTGACACTGAAAAGTTAAATATTGTAAAATGCCTTTCAGATGGATGCAACACTCTTGAAACGGCTAAATTTCAAGCGTGACCACCTGGCAATCAAATATTTGGTTGCGTCATTTTGTTACTTATTTGTATCTACTCTAAAAATTGAGAATAAATAATTGAGTTGCCTAATAATTGTGCACACTTATATATTCCCCTGAGGAAAAAAAAAAACTCACTTTCTCTTTGTTAAACAGTCAGGTTTGAGGTTCAATATCATTTTGGATTGACTGAGAGCCTTGTGTTTGTTCAACAATAAAATGAATCCTGAGGAATACAATTTGCCTAATAATTTGGCTCGCAGTGTAAAAGGTCTATGATTGGCTAGTAAATGTTCACTCACCAGTGAATGAGCTGTATAGTGGAGAATAGGGATGCCCTAGTGTGTGTTTTGACCGTTAGATTACTGTCTGAGAAAAAAAAATCACGGTTAAACTGTTTTACGATTATTTGCACATTTTCTTATTATGCTACAGCACTGATGCAAAAAATATGTATCATAACAATTGGAAATATTTCTGGGGTATGTGGATGCTAAGGGAAGCCCTATAATAAGAAAACCGATAAATACACACACACACACACACACACACACACACACAATAAAAAAAATAGGAGGTAATAAGTGACGCTCCAATCTAGGGCACGACACCACTTATGTGCATCCTGAGCTCAGTGATGTGCTAATGTAACCATAGTTCTTCAAAAGTGTACATGTATGATTATTGTGGGTGTGCAACATGTAGTTCATGGCATTCAGCAGTTTTATTTCATCTGCAACAGTTTATTAAACAATCCGTTGTCTGTCAGACACCCCAACATAAAGAATCGGCGATAGACTCTATGTAAATTCTGTCCACAGCACCTTAAAATAAACCTGTGGACTATGCATAATTAGAACATTGCGTACAGCAGGTAATTTAAAGTCCGATCTAAAATTGACATTTATTGTTGAACGCGGTGAATTTGTACAGAAGCAATGCTTTAAATAATGAGGACGACTTAAGATGCAACTTTTCAAGTTCACCCACTGATAGTAACTACACGCTCCGTTATATTTTGGAAATTGTGTGTTTAAGCTTCAGTTTCACATGAATTGACTGAGTATGAATGAATTATTATTATTATTATTATTTATTATTTATTATTAAATTGAAAGTTCCATGTTTAATCTGTGACAAGAATTTTCTAATTTAGGCTTACAAAATCTTATGAAAAACTATTTTATATTATATATTTATACATTATGTGACAGCCCTGGTGGTTGCTCTGATTTGTGTCAGCGGGTGTTGGGGGAGCGTTCCTTGGTTGCTCGGCTGATGGGCACAAGGATAAAGATGTCTTGCTCTCCCCTTGATTCCAGTACTGCTGGGAGGCTGGTTTGACTATTATTTGGACAATTTGAAACATCTTTATTTTCTTTTGTTTAAATATATTAATTTCTTTATGCTAATTTGAGTGTTGCCTTTTTTTCATGTTGCCTGCCAGGAGCCAGGCTTGTGTAACAATTATATATATAATATCTTTGCCTCATATAACTAAATATTTAATGGTTTTAAACATGGTTTCTAAAATCTTCTGGTTAAATTAACAGTAACATTTATAATCGTGGTTAATAGTTAAACTGTATAATCACAGCATCCCTAGTGGAGAAGTAGTTATTAGCACAGTAGTCCTTTCATTGCATGTTGAGAGTAAAAGATTGATATTTGATCAGGAAATCTGTATCAATACCCAGCCCTAGTTGAGAGCTTGTCTAGAGGGTTTACTCTAACCTGAGAGCTGGTAGCGTTTACACTGACCTAAACTCAGGTGTTAAAGGTTTACACGAACTTGAGAACAGGTGTAGAGGGTTTGCATAGAGCTAAGAGCAGGTATAGAGATTTTATGCTGATATGAGAACTTGTGTAGAAGGTTTTCACTGACCTGAGAGCTAGATGAGAGGGTTTAAATTTGTACCCAAAAGTGAGCGAAATCGGACAAAACCTCAATTTTGGGACATCCTCATTAGGAAAGATGATCCATACATCAATTTAAAATAAATTTAAATTCTAATAATGCTAAAGAAAATTATGTTAGGGTAATGTTTAAGGTTTGTTTAGGTTTATAGTAATTATAGTTAGCCTTATATAAAAACAATAAAAGTCTATGGTATGTACCCATTAAAATATATGAGCAAAGTTGTGTGCGTGTGCACAGGTTCCAGAGGCTGTGGATGTGATGTGTTTAGAGTAGATTCTGAAGCCTCATTCTCATGCATGGAGCTCCCATCAGCCATCTCTTCCTCTCTCGATCACATGTGACAGGAAACTGACCTCTGCATTTTCAAAGGGCTTAAAAATACCTCCATCACCGATAGAACAGAGGCAAGAAAATAGAAGACAGAAAACCAGTAACCATCACTGCCACATCCTCTTTCCTTTCTCTCTTTGCAACTCTCCTCTGTATGTTTCACCTGTCTCTTTTTACAGTGAGCTGAGTTTTATGTACACACAAGCACACACAGACCGAAATGCTTGACACTTGCATACACACAAAAATGCAGGGCAGCATAGAGGTCTGCACGGGCCTTAAAATTAAACCCAACCTGTACCCGAGACTGTGTGGCCTGACCTTACCTGGCCCAAATGATACCGTCAGATTTTAAGCCCGAATCCATAATTTCTTACAATCTAATTTCTTCTCCTAGCAAGTACTTTTGCAATAGGCTGTGCTTTATGTTAGCATATAGGCAACATTTGTAACAGTACTGAAACAGTAAACATACACAGTTTTAACAAGCCACCGCAGCTCCTTAGTACACTAGAGCAAAAGGGGAAAAAGCATTGACTTACCGTTTATTTGCTGAAACTTCACTTGGTTAAGATCAATCTGGAATAAAATGAAACACTGCAACAGTCCCTCTCTTGGTGCAGAACAATCTGGAATAATGTGAAACACTGCAACAGTCCCTCTCTTTGTGCAGAACAATGTGCTAAAAATGTGTTTACATAGGAAAATAATGGGAAAACAGAACAGATGAGCGCAAAAACATGTTCGATGTGAACCTGTAACTCGTCCATTCCTGCGTTTCCGTGAGTGAGAGCGTGTGCGCGAAACGAGTTCGGTAAGCCTGTTTATTTTTTCATTCATACAAACCTGAAGTCGACCCTAGCCCGAAGTCCTACTTGAAAAACTGATTCGGAACTAGCCTGAAACTCTAGGCCAGCACGAGTATGATTGGGCAACTTCAAATGTTCTCAAATTTAGATCTTTCACAAGCAACAAAAACAGACAATGATATAGCTAAAATAATTTATATATTTCCACAGACACAAACATGCAACACACAAAACTACACTGAGTTGTCTGAAGACATCCCAATCCATAGCATATAATTTTATTGATCAGATTCCTTATGGCACAGTACATCTAATATGTAATCATGTATTGGCACAAAAGCTTTTACTTTGCGCAGAAACATTGTCTGACAATGCCCTTAAATCGGAGAGAAAACTCACACTCATATTTGTATTGTTTTGTTTATCTTCCACCAGTCAGAACAAGAGAGGAACTGTAATGAAAAAGAGTGTCTCTGTCTACTTTTCCAAATGTCACCGAACTGTAGCAAGCCCCCACGAGGTCCAGCTATCAGAACTTGTAAATTGGTCCACCATCCCAAAGAGTCTCATTCTCTCTTTTATTTTAATAGAAAAATATTTCATAATTGTTCCATGTTATTGCAGAGCCTTTATCCATTAGTGGATTAGATGTCTAATATGAAAAGAACCATTCCATTGGCATGTAACACTTTGTTTGTTCAATATGGTCTTTCTGCATATGTGTAACCTTGTAATTGAAGTCAGGCAGTGCTCAATGTTATTCCTATTGATGGGCAAATGTAAGGTCCCTTGGCCCATGACCATGTCCTTTGAGGCTGCGTATCTAGTATATCCAAGAATCATTCTCCTAGTGTCCAGAACTCTGTATTAAAAAGTCTGCTGTCACATGAATACATCGATACATCTGCCCTTAAATTAGTGGTCATGAGGCAAGTGTCACTTTCCCTGTCCTGACCGGCCCAGTGTCATCTTCCATGTTCCTCTCTGTAAGACGTAGACCCCTCTGTCATATCGATTTTCGACACCTCCCCTTACTTCCACCTGCCCCCTGCCACGTGAACCTCCTCACAGGGTGGTGTAGATGTAAACAAAAACGATGACAAAAAGGTTCAGAAAGGTTCCGATGATCCCCAGCAAGGCCAAGATGGACTCTTCTCGTTCTTCTTTACCCTCCTGCGCCCGAACCTCCTCTATACTGACGGTGGTCGTCCCCATTCTGGCCCTCCACCTCTGACTCCAGGATGTTTATCTGGGGAGAAACAGGAGAGCAACGTGAGACGCATGGATGGACAGATGTACTCACAGAATGAGATGGTCAAACAATTAACTCTTAGTTTCTCACTCAATCTGTCTCTCATTTTCCTTGGTCTGATCCCCTATGTTCTCAGACAGGCAGTAGAAGCACAAATCCAGAGCCCAGACTAAACGGTTAGGTAAATCACTCTGTTGAGCAGCACGGAGGGTGAAATTTTCCTCTCTCAGATTGCTCTGTTGCGAGGTTGGAGTAATGAACACAAAAGAGGATGTCTTCCCCCCTTCATGATGGATTCCCCCTCTGAAAAGGATATTTCCCTATGGAGCTGCTAAAACAGGGAGACTTGTGGCAGCCGAGATTATTTACTGTACGTTTAAGTCTTCTCACTTGCTATTTGCCTCCTCCATACAGGCTTAATCATTTCTCTTTCTTTTTCTCACCACCTCTTCCATGCACAATGCTGTCTTTTAGGTATTGTGTGTGTTCCCTGTGCAATAGCACACAAAAGGGGGTTTAACATGGTGCCACATTCGTTGGGGGACACAAACACAAGCAAGCAACTAGGTACCAGTACATCAACCTCGATAAGCAGCCTGGGGCCAAACATGCAGCTTGGCTCCAGAAAGGAACGGTGAAGTAGACAGTGGTGAGCGAGCAAAGCAAGACAATAAAGTAGTTAGAAAGACAGTAATACAAATGTTATGATTGACTCAAATGACTGACGCGGATTTCGAGTAAATATTAAAATGCAGAAAATGTAGCAAGAAATAAGGAGTCTTACCCTTCTGCGTGGGAGATCATGGGGAAGAAACGGCATGCTGTGTGCTCATCACAGGAGAGGCATATCTTGGCTGGCGGCAACACGAGGGCCAGCTGGCCAAACGTCCATGCAATGTTCCTGAGATGGTAAAGAGAAAAAGAGAGCGAAATGAAAGGTGGAGAGAGGGAAAGAAAGAATGGAGATTGAGTAGGTCTACAACACCATCTCCTTGAGCCGTGTGTGTTACGCAGACTACAATCTCAGTCCCCAACATCCCTCCCCTTCTATCTCACTCTCTCGATGTCTCTTTCTCCCTCTGGGTTTCTCTCGTTCTATCTGTGTCAATATTCCAGCCTCCTTATGTATTGCCAGCCTGAAGAAGCCCTTCCTTTTATTTCCACACTCATTCAGTCCTTTTTTTCTTTTTTCTTCCTCTTCCTAGCGTTGTTTATTTTTGATTCTCTGCTTGAACAGCTCGCACCATTCATTCAAGGGGTCTCTGAGAAATCCGCTCCCTTCTCTCCTCCCCTCCCTCTCCACACCCCCTCCTCTCTTCCTATCTCCCTCTCTCCTTTTTTCCAAAAGCCCCCCTTCTTAAAATCACTCCTATTCTTAGTCCCCCCCACCTCTCTCTCCCTACCCCGTCCCTCTTTCTCACCCAAACACACACTCTTGCTATTCACACACTCTTGTCCTTCCCTCTTTCACTGTTGTCTATCTGACCTCTTAGCATCTAAAAAGAGAAGCGGCTCAGCATTTGTAACTAACATTCGCCCCCACCTTCTCTCTGATTTGCCTCTTCTGCGATTGTCTTCTTGCTCTCCTCTTTTTCCATTGGTGTAGAAGCAAGCTACAGATGTGTGTAGACACCTTCAGACCAAGGCTGGCTATGCTCAAGAGATCAGCAACCTGCAGCAATGAGCTCCCCACCCTGCCGTTCTCTGTCCGTTGCCGATGGCAGTTGTGTGGTTGTAGGTCCCGTCTCGAAGCCTGAGAACGCGGTGCATTGCATAACCAAACAGCGCGACCGGTAACCGCGGAAACAGAGTGAGCGAGAGAGAGGGTGGGCGACGAGGATGTTAACACATCAAATTTCTTTATTGCCAGGAACAATGTAGAGCTACAGAGATGAGGAAAAGAGAACGATCCAAATGGAGGGGAAAATTAATTTGGTGAGGAAGATGAGGCGAAGGCTGTGGAATGGTGGCCCAAATCTTTTACATGCAGATTTGATACATCATGCACATCCACAAAAGCCATATATTGATGAATATACCTTATCCGTTGCTTTTGTGAAACTGCATGTGTCTTCAGTATTCAAGAATTAGTTCACCCAAAAAAGAAAATGTTTGGTAGAATGTTATGGACTGACAATCTCAGTCACCATTCACTTTCATTGAATAGAGAAAAGAAGCAATGAAAGTAAATGGAAAGTGAGGCAAACATTTTACCTATTATTTACCTATTTTTGTGTTCCACAGAAGAAAAAAGTAAAATGAGTTTGGAACAACATGAAGTTGTGTGTTGAGTGTAATGACTTGTATACCACACTCCGTATTCTGTCATTAAAAGCCTGTGCACATATAGACATGCAGTTAATTTGTAACATGAATGGCCAGCAGTGATGATATTATTGATCATTGTTTTGGTCTTTTTTTTTACAGTTTTTATTGAAAGGGATAATTGAGAGAGGGCAATAAATGATTGGGTGGGAAAGGGAGGAAAAGGATTGAAAATGACTCGAGCTGGACTCTTTAATTGGTAGCAAGAACACCATGGCTCTATAAGCTCTCTTCCACCATCATGCTGAACAGTTCGGAGCACGGTGAGTAACGGTTCTAGTAACATTTCCACTTGAGCATGGTTCGGTATGGAATGTTAACAAACCATTTGAAAATTTGCTCTAATTTCAAAACCAATGCACATTTTATGTCAAAAGATACAACAATGTATTTAATTTACTTTTTTTTTTAAATTATTATTACCTTGACATTAAATTTTATTTTTATCTCAGAACCTTTGATAACAGACTCCTTACAGTCAAAAAAAAATGTCTTTGAATGTGGCCTTTAATGCTGACAGCTCTGATACTGAAGTGTGTAGGAATGGCAACTTTTTTTCATTTCCCTGTCTACAGCAACCCTACTTGAAACTCAAACGCAAGCTACCATGAACACTGTGTGTGTGTGTGCACACTGACTCACTCTGACCCTTGAGGAAAATTATTCTTGTTTCCTTACTCGCCATCAGTGTTTACACTGGAAGTAAAACAGCGCAACCTTCCTCCCTCCTCCTCTCTTAAGTCTGACCATTCCTTCCCCTCTGGATTTTACAATTCTCCATCATTCTCTTTGCTCTTATCTGGTCTCCTTAATAAACTATCAACATTTTAAAGGAAACGGCCAGTATAGAGGATCTGTATACACTCCTTCCCTGCCACATCCAGACCAATAAAATAATTTATCATGATTATGATAATAAATTTGTTGTTTTATTTCTATCAGCCCTCGGACTTTAGCATAGCCGGATCAATTATTTACGGTTTCAATCAAAAATAATCCTGACCCCTGGCTAAATGCACAGTTACAGAAGGTCAATGAAAGGCTGTGCCAGAGCAAAGGAACCTCCATTCTGAGAGGAAGTTGTTTGCCTATGTACACTTATTTTTTTTTAATATATTTACTGATTGTTGTTAACTAAAGTAACGAGAGATCTTATGTGGTCCCTGCTGTTTTTCCATTGTTAAAGCAGTTGTTCATTGTTTTGCAGTAGGTTTCTTTGGTTAAAATCTTTTAAAATAAAAATAAAAAAATGTACGTCACATAAATGTTGTCACTTGGATAATGATTTAATGGATTGGCATAGTAGAGCGAGGACAAGAATTGGTAACGAAAGCGGGAGGGACTGGTTTGGAACATTATGCAAACTGGACTAAAGCTCTCTTTGCATACTAAAGTGCCACAGGTTTTAGACCTAGGCCACAGCTCAGATGCTTTGCCCATTTTTACTAATGTATAGCTGTTTTCTGCACACAGCTTCCTGCAGGACATCATTTTATTGATTGGTTGGTTGATTGATGATAAAATAGCAAGTGTTATTGTCCACATTATAAGTTTACTGTCAGTGTTTCATCTTGATGCTTCTAGAGGTGGCGGTTGACTGTGTGTTTGTCAGATGCTCAGTCAAACAAGCTGTGTGTGTGTGTGTTGAAATAGATTTTACATTAGCAGTGACTCACTCATCCACCCAGTAGGCAGTGTTTTTACTGTACAGTAAAAATGTCACCTTCTATTCCAGCTGGATATCTACAGTTGATTTAAAGTCAGTCTGATCTTTACAATTGTTTATGATATCATCTTTAGCATTAAGACAGAGGATGCATTATTATGTCAAATTGAAGATGAACCTTCTGGAAGTCTCTTCTCTCCAGTTTCTTTTAGTGTTCTGAGAGAATGCCTCATCATGCCTCACTCTCGCTCTCTCTTTCACTCTCTCCGTGTCTTTGATAATTAGGATCAGCACATTTCAGTCACCATAATGTGCGGAAATTATCGCACAGGCCAATTAAGTGAAATTATCATGTGGGCGAATTCCCTCGGTCCCGTGCTCCCAGCGCTGTGCCAGAATATTTCAAACAAATCAAACTGAACCTGGCGGGGTAGAAGCCATGAAGGATTTTCTTTTTATTTTATCTGCACTAAGTGGAGTTCCTTGTTAGCGAGCCATTGTTTATATTCATTTATTTGTTTGTAATTTTCTCTCTCTGGAGCTGTGGATCATATAATCATCAGGCTGGCAGCCGATTGTAGGCGATTATGGAGCAATCTCATTACTGTACGTGTGTGTGACCATAATACTATAATGACAGTGTGAGAAGAGGACTAATTGTGCTGACTCGCAGACCTGCTTGTGTAATCTTATATTTATTCTACAGTAGGTAGTCAACCAGAATGACCCTTACTATTGCAGGGTTTATCGTGGCAGTAAAAACATACAAGCCACATGTGAAACTTGTTCACAAAATTGCAGCCAGGATGCGCAAAGGGACACTTTTGGAACAAAAGTTTTGTGTAAAGAAAGAGAGAGTCATTATGATTAACATTGTTTATCTTAAATTTATAATTAATGGCAGCATTAAAAGTTTAGCTTAGTTAGCTCATGAATTTACCATTGGCATATAAAAGAAAATACTAGAATGTCAGCCTTTTTCAATAAATGGAAACCGTTGCTTCATAGATATTGGTTTTTAGCCCTACCGAAAAAGGCAAAAATAATTCATTTTTGTTAACTCGTGTTATTATTGTTCCGGCTAGTCGATAGTGGTAGATTGACATAAAGTGGATCAATTTAAATCCCGTAAGCATTGTAAATGTGCTTATTTTGTTGATATTATATCATATGCCTTTAAAGTTACAGAGGGTGGTATAGACTAAAGTTCATCAAAATTCTTTGATTACATGTGTGGACCGATAGCCTAGTGGATGTGTCCTCGGCTATAATGCAACATAGTGCAGGTACAAAACTCACGATAACTTATCGATGTCTGTTTGGATATGTTTTAAAAGGTAAAATCATGCACTGGAGTCGTATAGTGTGGCAGTGTTCATGATTACATGATAAAGTTTATAATTTACAGCACAATATCCTGAGGGTAGTTCACAATAATGTGAAACATTATTGCTTTTTGTCACATTATCCATGCAGGGCTCATTGTCTTGGTTCGCTCAGGTGTAGCAACACATGTAAAACACAAACATGCCATCTGAGGAAGACTCCTGAAGATTTTGTTCTCCATTGCTTCATTTTATTTCCAAATGTTCCACAGCTGTGTCTGTTTCCTTAACTTTTCATCATGCCTGTTGCTGTATTGCGCTGCAATAAGGGGGTTCCCTCTACTTTATTCTCTGGGATTCCCCCAGCGTATTGAGCGCAAACGCGGACATGTGGGACAGTTGTCAATATGTTTAAATTGATGTCTTCTGGTGATTCGTTTGGACAGTTCATATAAATTAACCAGTTCAAATAATAATTAAAAAAAAAACTGCGTTTAAAAAAAATTAAAATAATTATATCTGAATCCAGTCATACATGACGCAGGGCAATCTGGTCTTAATAGATTGTGTCAGTTTATTTCCAGTTTTAATTTGTGTTAAAATTCCCGGTTTGTCGTGATCCAAAGACTCCCCAACACAGCAGCCTTTTCACCTCAAACAAAGATCTAAACTGTTTAGTTGGGTAAAATGGTAAGGTGTGAATCGCTGACAATGTAAGGCTAAAGGTCACGGTATACTTCAGTAGAAGTTCTTATTCGTTCTTCTTTCAGTGGTAAAAAGAAATTCTAAACAGCTGAGCAACAATATACTGTTTCCGAACATTCAGACACCCGCCACACCGCTGTGGGAGGCGTTTAGAGCAGCATTTAAATATGAGGACTCCGTAAACCATAACTACCGTAATTTCCGGACTATAAGCCGCAACTTTTTTCCCACGCTTTGAACCTCGCGGCTTATACAATGACGCGGCTAATATATGGATTTTTCCCGCTTTCAAATTTTATTAAAAAAAAAAATAAAAAAAACATTCTGTGACGTGCTCAGTTTTTTGGCGGCGTGAAGCTTTCATTAGACCAATGAAATTGCCGAACGGGTTAAGGTCAAACAACTTTTTTGTTTACTGTTTAGATTAAATCGACGGCTCAAACTTCCCATCATTCTGATTACGGTAGTAATTTTGTCACCCTCACCATGGCAAAGACATGGAGAAACGCATATGATGCTGCTTTCAAGTTGAAGGCGATTGATCTGGCTGCTGCACGGGAGCTTGGTCTTAATGAGTCGATGATAAGACGCTGGAAACAGCAGCGTGAGGAATTGACTCTAAACTAAAGCTGAGGCTATTCTGAGGCTATTCAACTCCGACACCGAAGGAGATGACTTCAGTGGTTTCAGTGCACAGGACGAGGAAGATAGAGACCAATGACTTTCTTGGTAGGCTACTGTTTACTGCAAATGTTTTATTACAAGCCGTGTGTGGCAGCGGGCGTGGTCAAGCGCCCGTCCGGAGAGAAAAGCGGTAAGGAGCTTACACCTGCGCTTAAATTATGTCTAACACCGGTGTCTAATTTCAAGTGCCCTGCTTCACGTGTCCTTCTTGGGAAAACTGTCACACGGGCACCAGTGTGACAGTTTTCAGCAGGGCACTTGACGTTCCAGGTAAGGCTTTTAATGGCCACAGCAATGTTTACAATCAATTTTATAAAGTTTCTCAATTCTTCTATGCGCCAACACTAGACTGACGTGTGTCACTCTCTCAGCTCTGTGGCTGCTGCCTTTTATGCCGCTCTCCCCATGCTTACTGAAATTAGACACCGGTGTTAGACATAATTTAGCTCAGGTGTAAGCGCCTTACCGCTTTTCTCTCCGGACAGGCGCTTGACCACGCCCCGCTGCCACACCGTGTTTCGTTAAAGCCTGCGTAAAGTTCATTTGTTTCAATGTACCGGTAGGCACCTGCGGCTTATAGACAGGTGCGGCTTATTTATGTTCAAAATCATATTTTTTGTAAAAAATCAGTGGGTGCGGCTTATATTCAGGTGCGCTCAATAGTCCGGAAATTACGGTAATGTGATATTAAATTATGCTATCAATGACTTTATGCCGCATTCTATTAGTAGAATTCACATGAGGTTTGTAAAAGTTGTTTTAACCACTTGATTATGATTTAAAGTAAAATATATGCAGTAGGAAATGTTACATTTGTCTTGTTTATTATTAATTCATGTTGCTAATGCATTAACACGCTATACACTTCCATAATATGCATCAGTTACAATCTGTTATTGTTATGCATGATGACATTTATACACTCATTTTTGCAATAGTATCAAAGTGGTAATGTGCAGAATAAAGACAGAAGAATGATGATAGGGATATATCTTACTTTGGGCAGATTTGTGAATGGCTTTTGCTGCTGATGGCACATGAGTGAATGGGCAGTTGAGAGTATTTGAGTAGATTTGATTCCTTTTGTAGACTAATAAAACAAAACAAAAAACGCATGACATGGTCTAGGAAAATGTCTCTACATGAACGATCATAGCGATGTAGGTATATTGGCACCAACTCTCTAATAACTGCATGCTGGTGTGTTCACATTGATTTTGACTGACTAAGCAACAAACAAAATCAGTTGACGGATAGGGCTGAAACGATTAGTCGACATTATCGACAACGTCGACAATAAAAAATTGTCAATTCGCTTCTGACTGAGGAGAGGAAGAATTACACAGATCACAGTCCAGATGCACTCTAAACTTTTCAAACAGCTTCAGCTTATGTAGATCACAAAGTACAAGGAAATTATACAAAAATACCAAATAAGTAAATACAAAAGCACTCTCGTTGTGGAATTAGTGGAGTCATAGCTCTTTAAAGGAAACACAATGGTGTTACATTTTAAGTGCAGCTTTATTGTGTTATAGCTTTATTAAAGTACAAATAATATGAAAACAGGTCATGTAATTAACTACAAACTCCGAAACTGCTATTTTTCTATGCGGTCACTGCCGCCTCCTATGAGTTGTGCAAATGTCCCGATCTCAGGGTGAGAGATTGAAACTGCACCCGGCTGGTGTACACTCTGTCACGGGGACACTCATCCCTCGAGCGCGCACTTGCTGCAGCTAGATTATAATGCCATGGCTCGCGACTTATTGAATCATAAGATATGTCACTGTGCATTTCATATCGTGAAATTGGCAATAAGCAGCTTTATTAATAAAACCGTTAAAGATGGATTGAAGGGAACAAAAAGGTGAGAGAGGGAAGTCTTTGCCCCATTATACACAGCAACAAAATATGTTTATAATTTGTTTTGGCTTGTTTTCCAATAAAAATATCTAAAACTAATTTAAAACAATGTACATTTACTTAAGGAACTATACTGCAGAAGAAGAAATTGTTATCTGAGAATGTTGAATATAATATTAAAAATACAAATATTTACAAATATCTAAAAATCCTTTAAAAAAAAAAAAAAAGGATAAACCAAGTGAAATCAATACATGTATATACAAAATACACTTATATTTTGATGCATTCTGTTAATGCAAGTCTAAATATCTTATGTTGCTTCTCAGGTGAATGCATCTGTTTTTTTTTTTTTATCAAAATAATCTTTTGTTGCAGCCTTACTGTCGGCTTTATGGTAGGTGGAGCTCCACACCTACTGATGACGTGGACCAATGGCAGTAAGGTGTTTAGAAGCCAGTAAGAATTTTTTCTAAAAGTTTGCGCAGGTGCGCTGTTACAAACCCACACAACGAACGTCTTTTCGGACAGATATTGTTCTAAATGACATCAAACCCATTCATTTTTCAATTTCGTAGGAATCTGGGCCTTAAATAGGTGTTTAAAACTAATGTATGTAAACATTTTAAATCAATTCTTTTCTTATTTGCATAATAGGAATTTAAGGGTATTTTTGGTAAAGTCCTATATAATGAACTAAAATGTGTTACAGGAAATTGTTTAAATATATTTTTAAAACATTTGTTAATGTTTATTGAAAGAAAGAACCTGTCTTTTCTGGGGATGTGATGGGGCAAGAATAGTGTAATAAAAGCCCTCAAAAAGTTGTAAAAAGTTTAAGTTGTATATGAAAATTCATAGTCAAGACATATAAATACACATGTTATGATATACATTATATATTTAACTTGTCATACTTGAGTACCTACTCTACCTACATATTAACATCTGATTTGAATTGCTTAAGACAATCCTTTCTGCCCTCTGATGTACCTCTATAAAAAGTAAATTTGTAGAGCTTAATTTAAATTTGACAATGTGCTTTTTCTGGGAAATGTTTTGCTTTTTGCAATAAATGTTGTGTAAATCATTGGCAAAACTATCCTTTGTGAATTTTTGCTTTTGCTTCAATGCAGCAATTAGGCTCCATAAGAATGCTTTTACAAACACTTAACACAGCAACTGAAAGTCGGGAAAAAATCTGGGCTGAAAGTGTAAACAAATTGACATTTTTTTTCTTGAAATGTTTTTAAACAGCAGCTGAATGGGGCCCAGATCTGATTTTCATTTAAATACTTTTTTTGAATTTTTTGGGGGGTTCATTACAACTTTAACAGGGCTATATATTTGGAAAATCAAGTGCACAAATGATGAAGGTTGAGTAAGACTGATGTAAAACCACATTAAATTAGACCTAGCTATTCACGCTGAATGCACATTGGAAAAAAATCAGATACGTATCTGATTTATTTCCACATATGAAATTGGCCCAGATCGTGTTTGAAAATGTCATATTCAAAGCACTTTCGACTGTGCATACTGTCATCTAATTCAGTGGTTGTAGTGCCACCTAGAAGATGGGCATGTTCAGGGAGCTCTGTAGCACATCCCTTTTGAGCTACCGTCACCAAACTTTGTACTCATCAAGCCAGACAGCTTTCATGCTGGCAATCATAAGCTCCACCCAGCAGGAAGTCAGACATTTTGGATTGTTTGAAAAATGCATGCTCTGGAATTTGAAGTACTCCTAGGGATTTGATGTTACAGGTACCAAATGTGGGTGACGTCATACCAAGACATTGGCGATGCTAAACTGCGAACAGATTTTGATATATCAAATGGTGTTGCATGGCATCGAATGGGGAAAAGTGTCTCATATCTTCTGTGCGCATTGTGTGATTTATATCAAAATTGACCCAAAAGTTTGGCCTTGTGTGCTGATTACATTGATGTGGTTATTGTGGGCCACGTTCATAGCGCCACCTACTAGTGGAAGGAAGTGTGACACGTTTAACAGACTTTGAAATAGCCCTCTTATGTTTACCTGATTTGCTTAAAAAAAAACTACAATAAAAATTCATTATATAAAGAATGTCAAAATAGTGCAGATTTTAAATTCTAAAGGGATTCTTGATATCTTAAATACTGTTGCAATGGCAACACCTTAAATGTCATAATTCCTTTTTATGTATATTCACATGTTGTGAGGTACTTGGCATACTTGAATTTTCAAGTTTATTGTTAATAAAAATGTACTGCACATATCTTATTTTTAATATAAATAAAAGATAATTAAAATATCAACGGAAATGTAAAAATACTAGAAAATCAAAGCCATATGTCTAACCCAGTTCTGAGTGGCAATTACAAGAAATGTCAAATATAGGCCAGCCAAGATCCATTGTTGATTCCCAAACTCCCAGTCTCTTTAGGATGTCTAGAAGGGATCCCTCTTTCGTCAACTTCTTGCAAATACACAGTCTGTTATGCATGTTTAAATATGTATAACTATGTTTATCAAAAAATGACAGATAAAGTTAAAGATCCATTTAAGATAGCTAGCAAAAAAAAAGTCATGCTCTAAACTGCTTTTAATTTTAAACAACATAAGTATTACAGTATTAAGAAGATTGCAACATATATGCCGCAGTGATGTACTTGAGGAATCGAGAATGGGCAGCGAGCATTTCTTGAATGTTCATGAGTTTGAGATCTTTTCAAATCCCATAGAAAAATGCAAGGCAAACAAATGTGTCCCCACTCAAGATATACATCCACTGAGGTGGAGATGCAATCTTTAATTACAATATATAGTTTTATATGGACAGATTTGAACCTTTAACCTCTTATGCAATGAGCGGATTAATTACCACTAGACTTTTTTTTTTTAATCTTTTTTTTTTTTTTAAACCAGCGCTGATTGATGTACTTCTCCATTGACTTACAATATCTCATGACCAACAATAGCACACATAGAGATGGAGTTATCAAATGTATTATGTTAAATATTTATTTTAGAGCTTGAAATGATAATCAAGAATGACGTTTTATCAGAGCAGACCATTTAAAATAATATTTACTAGCGCTCATCGTTGCTGTGTGACTTCAAACGCTGTTTCATGAGCATGACATTGTTATTTAGCTAGCCATCTTAAACGGATCTTTAACTTTTATGTCATTCTTTTGATAAACACAGTTAACTGATGAACACAATTACATATATTAGACTATTCATAACAGACTGTGCATATGCGAGAAGTTGCCAAAAGAGGGATCCCTTCTAGACATGACCGAATTTGTGATCTTGCCAATTCAACCAATCTCCACATTATTTGCGATAGCTTGCCATTTTTATAAACACAAATCTGAGGGATTCCCATCACTTTCCTTTGTTTAACAGCAACCTAACAAATGCTTAAAGCCTGAAGCAGTTGCAACATATACAGATGCACAGCAGCTGTTTGTATCATCACCATAGTAACAGCGTAGTATCTCCTCCACGTTGTGCGTTCACTATCTAAATCCTTTTAAACTTTCACGGGACACCAAACTGCACGTCACAGCTAGCATTTAATCTTCAACCCGCGTGCTGAGAATGAGACACAAAAACCCTCATTTATACACTGAATCCCTAACATTCGCTTAAAATCCCCATTGTGTTATAAAATGTGATTATAATTTGAAGTGCTAATAATACAGTAGGCTACGAATCTGAAACACTTCTATGCTGAAAGTGTTTATAAATGTTTTTTCTGATATAAAAATGTAAATTATATACAGTAGATGGATGCAATATACAGAATATGACAACATTTTCATATATGTAATTTAAATAACATAACATTAATTCTCAAATATATGTACTCTTATTGTATAGGTTCGTATATGGCCAGTGGCAATTTCTCAGGGCCTCTCTGCTGGTGTAACTTGCCTAATAATTTAAATTTTTTTCATTGTCATTGACCTTTTTGCTATGTATTTTCAATCTTTTTCAACTCCTAATTAATCTAAAAATTACACACAAAAAAATTATCCATTCAGAATTTATTCCTCAATGCTTACAAGCAAAGTGTGACAACTGTTTCACAAATTGCATGCCCGAAGCTAGGCTCCTTAGCCAAAGCAGCACTTGAGTCTTTAGCTCCACCCCATCAGGGCTTCAGAATTTCTACAGAATCCCTCAACAGTGCAAATGAATGCACATCTAATGTCAGATTGTCAGATTCGTCAGCCAATCAGATTGAGTTATTTGTTCTTGTGAGTGTGGTCTTTAGGATATGTCCCAGTCCAGGCCTTCTAGCTGGCCTTGATTGACGCAATCACGCTTTAAATGATATACGTAATTTGAAAGCGAAGACCATGACATTTTGCTGAGATTTTGAGAGAGATCCTTATGGATTTAAAAACCAAAGTTGTTCTGCATGATTGTGCGATTTGATTAATTAAACAGGAAAGTAAGTTTTTTTTGCATTGTTATAGAAACATCAGGAGTTTTCTGAGCGTAAATTAGGCTGCTTGAGCATTCAGTGTCGGATCAAGTTTTGAAAAGTAACCATGTATTCTGACAAAACCAAATTTATTGCAAGCAAAATTTAAATTGCAAATATTATTAGAGAGCTTTTTCTAGGTATTAGACCTCCTTGGTTCTGGCTTTCGTGCATGGACATGGTATTATTAGTTGACTGCCACGTAATGTATAATGGGCATCTTATTCATTATAAAACACTGTTTTCTAAATGGCATGAATCGCACTGAATTACATGGCCATTTCCTAACTACACCGTAATTTGATGACCATACTTTAGTTGTGGCAATGTAAATGATTATGTTGTGACAACCTGAAAAGTGAAATTCCTGTATTCGTTGCTACAACGTAACAACGTGGAATGGTGCCAGTCCATCATGATGACGTTGTGGCAAGTTCATGGATAAATAGTGTCATGGAGGGACAAAGGACCCAAAGTCAGAGATGATGGTTCAATGGTTTTCTTAAAAAAAATTCTCAATGTCAAGATAAGGTGCCGACTCACTGGATGAAATCCAGTGAGCCCCAATGGGCTAGAGTAGGGTATGTTTGTATTATAAGTGTGTGCTTTGTGGAAGTCAGGAACAATTCGAAGATTCCATTGAAGCTGGTGTGTTGCGAAGCAAAGCCCAGATGATATAGTCCCAAAGACACGAGCATAGACCGAGGAATCCTCCTCCACATGAACTGGGCACAGAACTGGCAAAGGTGACTGCAAACAGGAAGTTAACCGCACCTCTACAGAGGGGCAACCAAAAGACACACTTGCATGCTCCAACTACACAAGAGAGCACAGTTAACATGACATTGAAAAATAAATGGGCAAATAACGAGGGGAGTACAGTAGATAAGTAGTGAGTGCAATCAGAGTGAATCAGATTGTAACGGGCGAGTAAATCATTGCTGTGATTAGCATCTCCCGAGATCGTTCACCATTCCCATGGAAATGCTGATTGCATGCCGGCTTAACCTGTGAGACATGATGGAGTGAGAAAAACAAACAATAGTATGAGCCGGCACAAATGCCAGAACCATGACTTAGTTGTTTGTTGGTAACCAGTTGGTATTTTATGCATTGAACAATTATTCTATGGGCGAACATGCAGTATTCTAACCTAATTTATGTCCTCATTTGCCCAACATTAATATAGAGGCTATTTAAACAGTTGTGCATATGAATAACGAATGCAGACTCAAAGTTAATGTACTTTATTTATTTTTACAGTGAACAGAGAAAAACTAAATGCAACAACAGAATTGCAATGAAATTACAAGCCTAAATGACTTCTGTGCTCATACTAACATCTACTTAAACTATCTTAACACCTAATGCCAAGAATTACATTTGTTAATTTAATTTAAAGCCATTTTATGGATAAATAAAAATGGTAAATAATTTCATTACAATATAATCTTTGGATCTACATTCAATAAATGATTATATTAAATTATAGCAAAAATGTCAAATTAATCTGTTAGCAAATTTTTTTTTAATTACAATTAAACATGGATGGATGGATAGATTGATTGATTCACTGAATTCTCTGAACTTTTAAATACTCCTCCTAGGTGATTCAGATGTCACCACAAATTTGTGTTTGGTTTGAAAAGGGCTTTAGACTATCCTTTTCATACATTTTCATATTACATTACATTTTTAACACACTGTTATGCACTCTATATTTAGATACCATTACGGTGTACAGATAAAACAAAAAATGTATCTCAATTTAACTGCTAAAAGATTGTTTCTTGGCTATTACAGCTGATTTCTGGCCAAAAGTTTTCAGTGCATACAATTTCTTGTCTTAAGTTTTGCACAGATTTTCTACACATACATTAAGGGGGTTTAAAAATGGCAGTTGGTGGTATAATGCAGACCTTGAGCAAGGTTCTGCTGAGACTCAAAGAAATGGACAGCAGTGAATTGGGTCAGCTCTGACAAGCTTTTCAAACCTGCCACAACATCCTGCAGGGATGCGTTCGTACTCCCATCAAACGTAAAAACTGGAGAGAGTGAGCGATAGGTTGGAAACCTTCTAATGGATGTGTGTGTACTCATCTGATGCACACTTCTGCCTTTTCCCATGTTTTTTGTCTAAATCTCCACCACTATCATCATAGAGGGCAAACTCTGAACAATGCACACTATTAATTTCTGACACAAAGTCTCCAGTACACTCACATGCGCTCTCTCTGACTCTCTTGTGGAGTTTTTCAAGTGTCTCTCTTTCTCATTAAGATGTTTGTAGTGTAGGAGTGTAATAACATTCTGCCCGTTTCTTTTCTGTGATGTATTAATATATTGCATTCTGCACATTTGAACAGGTGCCCTTTGTAAAGTCATATTCTCCTCTCTCCGAAGCTCTCTGACAGTGTGTGTCCACACAAAATGCCAGTCAAAAAGCCCTGTCAAGATTAATTATGCCGCCTTGCAAGGAGAGAGACAGACACACCCTCTTTACCTGGATGGGGACATTGATGTAGGGAGATAATTTGGTGGAAGCAATGAGAGTGGAGGAGTATTAGAAATGATAGGGAGGACAGGAATTAAAAGTAGTCACAGAAAAGTGAATGGACCTCAAGATTATTTTAGCTTTGTTAGCCTTCAGTCGGATTTGGTTGACGATTGCATGATGCTGTTCTTAACTGGTGTATATCAGTTTAGATGGGTTTAAGGAAATATAGGTAATGGGAATTTTTGCTAACATGTATGGAAATCTAATTGTTTCTCTGCTTCAGAAATGTCATGTTTTCTAAATTTTTGTTATTATGAACTTGAGACTTTACTCAGCCTTTGTGACACCTAATTTGCAAATGAACATGAGACTGATAGAAATGCATAGTCAGTTAAGAGTAAACATGAAATCAAAATTGACCCCATTTACTTTCTTAATACACCTTCCTGGTCTTATTGTGAATGATTTATCTTTGCACGTTGTTAAAAAGAAAAACAAATTCCTTTGTAAATCTAAAATAATTGTTTGCTTCTGAAACGACTTTGCTTTTTATCTGACATCACCAGTTCCTCTTATTTTTCAAAACCTACCCTCCAACCACCTATCACATAGAAACTAATCAATTCCTGGTGGATAAAATAATGTCTTTTTGGGTCCTGTCTTGCAGAGTTTTTTGTTACCTTGAAAACCAATTTTCAATATTTTTGACATTGACATGACAGTAATACATATTTAAAGGACTGCTTTGCAGTCTCTCACAGCATTGTTTACGTGCACATCAAATTAAATATTGCATCTCCTCTGACAGAAGTCTTTTAAAAGGTGTACCACTAGGTTTTTCAATCTGTTGATCAGCCAGCGGTCCAAAATCCTGCCCTCCTAAGGAGCCAGAAGCCATATTATTAGAGTCCTTGGGCAAATGAATTCTCTTCAGACAAAATAATTGCTCTGAATGATTTATTGGCCTTAAATGTTGCAGAAAGGGAAGAATGTGCTTTGTCATACTTCTCTGTAAGCTGCTATAAAATTTCAGCTAACAGGAGGAAAATTACAGCCTCTTGGTTGTCGCCATAAGCTCAATCAAACATCCTTCTGTATAAACAGCCTCCGCTGGTATAGTTTCCCTAAATACGAGACTATTTTCCAGCTTTTGTGCTGCACTGACACTTCTGTAAGCAACTCGTACATAAAAGTCTGGAAGGGTGCCACTTTCTCACAAGCATGTTGATGTACTGCAGTTTCCTCAGTCAGATTGTCTGGGCACCAATGTGTCTGCTGGCTGACTCCACATGTTTAAAGTAACTCTGGGAGCCACCAATGTCACTTTTAATCTCTGAAGTCAGCAGGATTGTATCCAAAAAGTGTGGTATTTTGAAGTCGGTCTCAGTGTGCCAGGGCTGTTGGGGTTAAACGGATTGCCGCCTCATGTCTCATAAGACAAGGCTAGTTTGATGCTACTTAACCTTAGCCAGTTGACAAGTTCTGTTGTTTGTAAGAGCCACATCAGGGTTTCCATTGTCCGGTAATTACCGGACATTGTCCGGTAAAAAAATTAAATGTCCGACAAAATTAAATCTCTCCGGTCAAATTGTCCGATTAAAATTGCCTAATAATCCCGTCCCCCTAACACAATCTGAATTTCAGAATAAGCCTAAAATGTATAAAGCACAAATACACCGATCTCTTGCTATGTTATAAAGGAACAGGCTCTACGTTTGAAAGTTATGAAACAACATCGCATGCTGCATTTCAAATAAAGCGCACGCCTAAAACGGCTGCAATATAGACCTAAACAACGAACGATTGAGTGAGACGTTTCAAATATGGCCAGGCCCAGGCAGACTAGCTTTAAAAGCTTTTTTCAGAGGCCAGACGATAGTGAATCAGGAACATCTCATTATAGATAGATCAGTGCTTCTAATCCGCGCATTCGTGCAGTTTTTTCTCTATCATCAAAACTGAATAGCCTATGTTCATCAGTGCATGGTTACAGTCTATATCAAGCAGGGACACGTTTGTGTGCATTTTATTTTGTGATTTCACCGAATTAATAGAGAGTCTCCATAACGGCGATAGATTGAAACGCTGCGTCCTAGTGAAGATTGCGCAACTTCGGCGCAGCGCGTCGTCCATGCAACTGATAGCAGCGGACACGAGCGCTCAGCTTGATTTCAAAAACAACAGATTTTAGCGCTAGATCTCTTATTTAATAACGGACTAAATGAATGATCTGCTAGTTAACTGGAGATGTTTTATTTATTTGTATTAGGTACATCCGTGCCTCAATGTTTCAAAAAGTGAATGTGTGTGAAACCACAGTAAAAAACAATTGGCGTTGATTGACGCCAATCGGACGTTCATGTTTTTTTTTTTCGTCTATTTGAAATTTAAGCTAATAATAATATGTTGCGTTCTATACGGCCTGATTATGTCATTTTTAAGTTACATAGACTGCCTCCAGTTTTCCTCAACTTGACTAATTAAGAGGCGATATATTTGACCGGCATATCATCAAAATGTCCGTAAAACGAAACCTCGTGACCAGCACCATTTTTTTCTAGTGGAAACTCTGAGCCACATATTAAAAATATCCTCCGGATGCTTGCTTAATTTTGGATACTTAATGGTGTGGTTTAAATTGAGGTTCAAATGTCTAGGCAGAGGTCTAGATGTAGACCGATCCCCATAGGTTGAGGCCCCAATAGTCTTCTTGAGCTCCTCATAGCAGCTGAACATCTTAGTCTTTTCTAGTCATCATTTTTTATTTGTATATAGCACTTTTTACAATACACCGTTTCAAAGCAGCTGTAAAGTCTCCACTGAAGAGCTTCATTGGAAAAGCATAATTGAAAAACTTGCTTGCCTTTCATTCTCTCTTTTACACAATGTCTTCTGTCTTTTATTCTCATTGTGTGTGTGGCACGTGAGTCAGTAGGTAAGATTGTCACTTTAGTGCATCTATTGTTGATTCATTGGTCATGGTTGTTTTGAGTCTCAGTGTTATTTGTATTAGAGATGCAGATGTGTGAAAGGGAGATGCAGCAGAGCCCATCTTGTTTTATTACTCGTTCTCTTGCAATATTGATGGAGCGCATCTCAGTGCACTCGCTGAATGTTGTCTTTTCTACTCTACCCAG
This sequence comes from Xyrauchen texanus, assembly GCF_025860055.1. Classification (NCBI taxonomy): domain Eukaryota; kingdom Metazoa; phylum Chordata; class Actinopteri; order Cypriniformes; family Catostomidae; genus Xyrauchen; species Xyrauchen texanus. The sequence goes on along the minus strand of NC_068291.1, from coordinate 30,353,444 downwards.
ATCTCATGTGAAGGATTTTCACACACACACACACACACACACACACACACACACACACACACACACACACACACTGTAAACTAATGCTGGATCATATTTCTACAATATCTCAATGTTTTTCAGCCTATTCATGGTATTATTCCTATTCACGGTATTTGATAATTATGTATAATTAGACATTTTTTTTTTTAAATCAAAGGAACCATCATTTTATCCAGATAGCCATGCTAGTCAAGTAGATTCAATATTTTAAAGGCATTGGGGAAAAAAATAACTATTTTAAAATATTAAAGGCATGTTTTTCACTTAATGAGCACAGGGGAGAATGAACAAGGTGAGTAAAAACTAAACTTATTTTAAACTAAAATTATCATTATTTTATTGTCGATTAATTTGTTATATACAAAAGTATATATTTTTGTTCTATTTACTTCATCTTCACCTTCATCTTTTTACATGGAAAGTGCTGTGTACAATGTTCCTTTTCTGTTATACTGTGCCTTGTTTGTAGATTTGTATTATCATTTGTAGTGGTTACTAATGTTTGCAGTTGCACGAATGCTTGAACCCGCAAGTACTGAACTTCTCCATTCACATTGGAGAAAACAAAAAAGGTGGGTTAAAGTAAATTTTTCTCCTCTTTTAGATTAGTAACTATGATATTTGGTATGCAACATTTAGGAGGGAATTTAAGGTCTTGAAATATGTGAGCAATGAACTAAATTAAACTGTCCTTATTGTACCTTATTAGGTAATGAAATGTATAACGGAATTAGTCGCGTTCGACATCCATTATAAATTAGATAAATTACAAATAACTAGATTATTCTCCACCAATGAAATCGTAATAAAACGTCTAGTTATATCAGCTCACAATTTCTACTGTAAGGAATTAGCTTTAATAAGTGAATTATGATTAATTCACTTATTGGAGTGATTTTATTCTCATGGCTTATTGAAAATATCACATGTTTTTGTTCAAACAAAATCGATGTTTAAACACTGACCCTTAACACTTACTTAGTTTAATAATTTTAAACCATGACTTTAACCATACAGAAGTAATATTTACATTATATTCATGATGTTAGCCAGAGGGGAACTGGCCCCCACAGTGAGTCTGGTTTCTCCCAAGGTTATTTTTCTCTATTAATCAACATCTTATGGAGTTTTGTGTTCCTTACCACAGTCACCTTCAGCTTGCTCACTGGGGGTTATTAATACAATTATTATTTAATTACTTATTTTTAAACACGATTAACAATCATATTTTATCTAATTACACAATGATGATTCATTGACATTATAGACATTACAGTATTATTGTCTGTTAATGCCTGATCTTCTGTAAAGCTGTTTTGAAATTATTTGAAACGTGTGTTGTGAAAGGTGCTATACAAATAAAATTGACTTAACACGTATTTAGGTACAGCTTTGAAGCGAAATCTTTTAGAAACAGGGATGAAATTATTTATCAAAATATACCACAGTCAATCATCTTTGAATACAGACAAACTTTATTACTATTCTAAACATAAATCTAATCTAACACATAAGACAGTTTGGTGAAAAGAGTGACGGAATGTGAAATAAATTATCAGTACAGTGAAAATGAACTTTATGGAATCTGTTGACAATACCTTAAGAACCATTTATCCTTCTTTGAGTCTACATCGATTTGCTATCGGATTACCCAAATTATTTAATTAATACACCAGCACTTTTAGCACAATATTGGAGATGTACTTGTGTGTCTTTGTGGTGTTTCCTTGCGTTCTTTGTGTTGCTTGGTTCTTGGAGCTTGGTCGAATGTTCGTTCCGTCTATGTTTTGGACCTCTGTATGGTCGAATTTATTGTCTGTATAAATGATGAGGTTAGCTTTTAAACTGTAGAGAGTGATGAGCTTTCTTGGGACGTCGAGTCCCGAGCTTACTTGGGCCTCACATGACATGGACCTGGCAGTCAGCGGAGCGACCAGACGAAGCACGTGCAGGCAGAAGAGAGGAAGAGAGAAGAGACGAAGAGGCTCAAGAGAGTGTGTTCTTCCTGTTTGGAAATATTTTAACTGAAATTGGCCGCAACCCCAAAGGTCTCCTGCGCCAATCAGAAGTGACTTTTCAGTCACATGGTCAACGGGGCTGTCTTTTCCGACAGTTGATTTATGGTCCTTTGTTCCAGAGTCTTACAAATCTCCCGCTCAAAAATAGTGCATATTTAATCATGTGCTTTTATATCTTGAGAATGGTACAAGAGACATGATATTTGTTGTCATCAGCTTTCTCTGCATACGCCAGTGAATGCTTGCATACTAAACATGACATTTTTTTCATGGATCTTATACGTGTAGGTAACAAAACATGAAAATCCCTGGTTACAAAAACATACTGGTTAATGAATTGGTTATACAACATGGATGTATCGGGCTATAATCATTAATTTGTCAGTTATACAAGTTACCACAGTTCAAATCTGTTTCAGAATTACCTAGCAGGACTAGGTCTTGTATAAATTGTGGGTTTAAATGCATTCTGTACATTTTAGAGGGCTAAATTGGTAAAGTATTGTGACTGTAAAATGTTCCTGGATTAAGATGAAATGTCTTAGTATTCAAGTTGTGCAAATCTGATGGTCTTTTGGAAACCTTTCAAGGAGAAGTCTGCTTTAAATCTTGTGTGGAAGATCAGGAGGTCAGGCTGCGTAATGGCCTTTCAGACCAATGAGGAGACCTTGGGCCATTTGATTTATGACTGTGAAGAACTCCAGGATTGCAAAGGTTGAAAATCCTAGATTCAATCCTAGATGGACACATGGTGCTTAGGCCCGTCATTGCTGCTTGCAGCTATATTAATTTTTTCCCATATCTTGTCGTCTTTCCTCACCTCTCCTTTTTTATTTAATGGTATTTTATCCTCTCTTCCTTTCTGTGCCTTTCCACTCCATTATTTTTCTCCTTTTTGCTCCTCTCATTCTGTTTTGTCTCATCTCTTCCTTTTTTCCACTGCTTCTGTCGTGTCCTCCTTCCTCTCCTCTTTGTGTATGGCGATGGAGGGCAAGGGGGCTGACGTATATGTCCTCTCTGCTCTCTCTAATATTGTTCATTATCCACCCAATCCAGTATTGAGCTGAATGTCTGATGCGGGAGAGAGAGGGGCAGAGAAGAGGATTTGTATGTAGTAAATCAGTCTGTAAATGAGATGAGCCAAGGAGAAACAGTCTGAACTGAGGAGAGCATGAGGAGAATCAGGAACATAGCGTGACATTAAGAAGATACAAACACACACACTAAACACACTCTGATCTATTGTTCTTTGCAGTAGCTGCACACTTAAATGAAACCGTTTGACAATGCTCCTTCAGTCTTCGAAATTCCTCTTTCTTAGAAACACACATACTTTGAAACTTCACACAAGCAAATTCAAACATCAAATAGCCTGACAAGCAAACAAAATTGTGCTTATATGTAGGAAAACACACAACAGCAAACCAAACACATTATTCTCACTCACAGTGGTCCTGCTCTTTACATTTATTGCACACTGATAATATGAGTCTGATTATACTTTCATCGTTTTGCTTGAAGACAATCTGTAATCTCTCTTTGCCTCACGCATTCTTTATTTTCTTACTGCCTCGTTCTGGCATTAAATATCTGGGGTGCCACAAAAGGATTATCTCTTCATTCACACACAATAAGCTCTCGAAGACCGATGGTCTTCACAACATTCAGAAAGAGAGTGATAGGTTTTTTGGCCAAACCTGAAATTATTTTTTAATAAAGAAATCATGTCTTGGTTGCCGCTTTGTTAATGGTTATTGTTTTTTCTTAACTTTAGAAGAAAAATAGTGTCCCCGGTTACACTGTGTCCTTACTAGGTACGATGCAAGTTCCTTTTCAAAGGGTACTCGCGGGCCCTTAAAATGTCTTAAATATCTTAAATAAAATACAAGAAGTCTTAAATGTTGTTTGCGGAGGTGTTAAATTTAGGGCCGTATGAGCTGTTTAAAACAGCAAATGCTTTTTTTTTTATTATTGGCTGGTAAATAGGGCTGGGTATCGAGTTCGATACATTTTAGGCACCGACTGAATTGCCTCTAAACAATCGAGTGTCTTGTCATTTGGTAGCAAATTTCGATACCTAAGGGGTTAATCTCGTCAAGGTCAGTGATAAGCATGTGGCATGCTAGATGTGCCCAAATCTAAAAGTGCCGGTGATTGGCTGTTTAGGCATCAAGGAAAAACACTAGTTTACGCCGGTTATGCCCAGAGACACGGCTCACACATGAGGCTGTAGTGTGTATGCGTCCCAACCCCCATAAATGTAAAAGATGTCGAAAAGATCAAAAGTGTGGCAACATTTCACCAGGCTTGATGCCAATAGCGTGTGATACAATATTTGTGACAAGATAATTGCTGCCAAGACCGGCAACACGACAAATCTAACGAAGCACTTGACAGTGCACAGAATAAACTTAAGAGCAGAAAGTTAATCTAAATCTTTGTGATTGTTATCTGACACCTGACTAAGTGATTGTGTATGCATACGTGTATACGCGCATGTAGGGGGAATAGCGTGTTCAGCAATAGAGAGAAATATTGTCTCCCAGTTATAGACATGAGGTGCACATAAAACCTGATTTATTGTACTTAGTTGCAGGTGCAGTTATTTTAACAATAGTAACGTAGACCCCCGCTACAGATAATGCCATCTTTCACTTAACACACTGTAGAAAATAAAAATGAATCAAAGTGAAACTATCTTCATCTGTCTGTTATATGATTCCTACGGTTCAGCTAAGCCAGGTTTGTGTCAGGATGTTTTTTCTATCTAAATTTAGATTCATTAATCATCATGTTAGAAGCCTTTTTTTGGTTTTAATAATAAGCATTTTTTTGTTTTATTTTTGTGAAAGTTATTTAGAGATGTCATCATGGCATGGATAGCAAGGAAAGCCTATTTATACTTAAATTAAGCAAACAGTATTTGAATGCTTCACTGTTATGTAAATTGTTTGTTTTTTAGTAGATTCTCACTTTAAGGAAAATATTAAAATGGTCTAATCAGACTTTTGCATTTTTATACATTTTCTCTCAGGGGACACCCCTGAACCCCCATACAGTATTTTTTTTATCAGTCAAAAGGCCTCCTATGTCCCATACATATACTGTATATTCTGAATGTAAAAATATTTCAACATAAATGGACTTCTGTCATTCATCTTCTAAACAAATTGTTGAACTTATCTTTTAATATTCATATCAAGTGTCCTCGACTGATTAAATATTTTAATCCTTTGGTAGAAGATCCCTCAGACCCCACTACTGGGCCCCTTATGTCCTCATTCCTGCCCAGTTTTGAAGAGACTATTTTGACCTATTTTTTTCAAAAGTACTGTTGCTGTCAACATGGTGAGTTATAAAAACTCAAAAAAAAAATTTTTTTTATAATAGATAATTTTATAGCCATATGACTACTGACACCATGTAAGCTACGTATTATTATCCAGACCTTTGCTGGGAAGGAAATGTAGAGAACAGACCTCTTGGAACTTTAATTGAAAACCCCTGTAGTATATTATCCGTTTTCGATGTACATCATAACTGATTATGCAGAAAGGTTTTCTTGAATGATTTCATCTGTCAATAACTTTTTATCAACATTAAGATGCTGCGAGGCAATTGTCTGTGTTTCGTGACTGCTATCGGGTCATTTAATAAAGTATAACTTGCAAGGAAGGAAAGCTGGTGGAGTTTTTGGTTCCCCCCTTGGGAGTTGGTGCCCTACGAAGACTGCATAATGTGCATATCAGGAGCAGCGGTACTGTTGAGACCTTATTTTGTTGGTCTACCATGAAAGTAAAATTGTTATGCAAGGCTACTGTAAATGGGTCACGATGGTCAACTAATTGAAGAATTGTCCAACAACTGATTAGTTGATTAGTGAGATCATCTAGTGTATCCAAAAATGTTCTTACAGTTTGCATGGTAAAATCCCATATAGAAAAGTTGGGTCTTTAAATTCATTCCCTGTAAAGCACCTCTGCTACAACCATACTCATTCAGAAGTTTTCAAGATAGTCCTGGTTTTAAAAATGTGTCAACTATAGGGGTCTCAAATCAGGTGAAACTGAAACCAACCTAATTATGCAGGGGGTCTTTAAGACCAATTAGTCAACTTGTTGTTCAGGCAGTTTGCCGACTAGTCAGTGTTGAAAATATGTAGTTTTGCAGATCCTTAGTTACTCTGTCTCTTGTATGAAATCTCCTTTTCCTCTGCGAAGACTCCTATTTTATTAATCTATGGAGCCAAAGATGCCCCTAAAAACATCTGTTAAAAATGTTATTAACCTTGCAAATCTAAGTGTGTGTGTCTGTCTGTATTGTCCCTTTTGTCCTTGCGTCATTTAAGAGATGGAATCGACTTTGTCTTTTATTAGTGTCCTGTCTCAGTGAATAATGTCTATCTCTCTTTCTCCTGCAGTTTTGGACATGGCGCGTCACGTCCCCTTGTATCGTGCTCTGTTGGAGCTGCTGAGGGCCATCTCCACCTGCACCAGTCTGGTTCCTTTATTGCTGCCGCTTTCAGGAGATGCTGATGAGGAAGAGCTGGATGAAGAACGCACTGAGTGTCAGACCTCTGTTGGCATGCTCCTGGCCAAGATGAAGACCTGTGTGGACACCTACACTAATCGCCTCAGGTAAGCTCTCCGAGACAGAGAGACAGGGTCAAAAATAAACACTCGCCAAGTGCCAATACAAAGTAAGAAATGCCTTTGGCAAACAAAGTGGCTGGTAACTTTTTTAGGTACGTAATACAGGGTTTAAATCATGGTAGCTTGACCTTTGCTGATGTAATCAACATGAGCGATTCAATTGAATCCATACATACTGTCCATACCATACATACTGTCTACTAAATAAAACATCTGTAGCAACTTTCTCGTCTTCAAAAAATGTTCCCCAGTGAAAAATCTACAGTTTTATCTTCTAGTTATTTGCTCCAGAACCCCATGCGGCTACACGCTTTCGGGATATTCCTCGCATTAATCTGCTTGAATGCTAATGAGTGTATTTGGAATAAAACTGATATTTGTCTTCACATTTTGTAACTGTGCAGATTCTTAGTGACTTAGACTTGCTCATCGTCATAGGATGCAATCTACACTCACCTAAAGGATTATTAGGAACACCTGTTCAATTTCTCATTAATGCAATTATCTAATCAACCAATCACATGGCAGTTGCTTCAATGCATTTAGGGGTGTGGTCCTGGTCAAGACAATCTCCTGAACTCCAAACTGAATGTCAGAATGGGAAAGAAATGTGATTTAAGCAATTTTGAGCGTGGCATGGTTGTTGGTGCCAGACGGGCCGGTCTGAGTATTTCACAATCTGCTCAGTTACTGGGATTTTCACGCACAACCATTTCTAGGGTTTACAAAGAATGGTGTGAAAAGGGAAGAACATCCAGTATGCGGCAGTCCTGTAGGCGAAAATGCCCTGTTGATGCTAGAGGTCAGAGGAGAATGGGCCGACTGATTCAAGCTGATAGAAGAGCAACTTTGCCTGAAATAACCACTCGTTACAACCGAGGTATGCAGCAAAGCATTTGTGAAGCCACAACACGCACAACCTTGAGGCGGATGGGCTACAACAGCAGAAGACCCCACCGGGTACCACTCATCTCCACTACAAATAGGAAAAAGAGGCTACAATTTGCAGGAGCTCACCAAAATTGGACAGTTGAAGACTGGAAAAATGTTGCCTGGTCTGATGAGTCACGATTTCTGTTGAGACATTCAGATGGTAGAGTCAGAATTTGGCGTAAACAGAATGAGAACATGGATCCATCATGCCTTGTTACCACTGTGCAGGCTGGTAGTGGTGGTGTAATGGTGTGGGGGATGTTTTCTTGGCACACTTTAGGCCCCTTAGTGCCAATTGGGCATCGTTTAAATGCCACGGCCTACCTGAGCATTGTTTCTGACCATGTCCATCCCTTTATGGCCACCATGTACCCATCCTCTGATGGCTACTTCCAGCAGGATAATGCACCATGTCACAAAGCTCGAATCATTTCAAATTGGTTTCTTGAACATGACAATGAGTTCACTGTACTAAAATGGCCCCCACAGTCACCAGATCTCAACCCAATAGAGCATCTTTGGGATTTGGTGGAACGGGAGCTTCGTGCCCTGGATGTGCATCCCACAAATCTCCATCAACTGCAAGATGCTATCCTATCAATATGAGCCAACATTTCTAAAGAATGCTTTCAGCACCTTGTTGAATCAATGCCACGTAGAATTAAGGCAGTTCTGAAGGCGAAAGGGGGTCAAACACAGTATTAGTATGGTGTTCCTAATAATCCTTTAGGTGAGTGTATTTCAAGGCCACCAAATAGGTGGTCTGTGGACAGTCATATTTTATGCAAAATAAAAAAATTTAATTTTTGGGGTTAGATGAACATGTTCAACGGGAGGCCCTGAGTGCCGTGCATGTGGTTTAATCTCAAAACTCATCCTAATAACGATAAATGATCTGATGAATGTACTGGTGCATTCAGACTTCTCAGGCTGTCTGTTTCTTAGGCTTCTCTGGCAGACAGAGGGATCTATGAAAAATTATAAAAAACTTTTTTGCATTGTAGACTCCCCGTTAGCATGTCTTCATGGGGCATCTGTTTTGTTAGCATGTGAAATTTGTGTCTCTAGGTCTTCTGAGATGCAAGGGCGTATCCCAAGGACAATTTATTCCATTCATTTCCATAGGTATTTTTAGTGTTGCTTCAGCTAAACATGTTATTGAAATTCATGCTCTCAGTAAATTCTCTGTGCATGCAATTTATGCCAGGGGACACGGGTTATATTACGTCCAAACCCTGCATTTATGCCCAAAGTCATTCAGTTCCTCTTTTTGCTTCATTGGAACAGCAAAGTTTGAATTAATTATGTCTGTGTGCTGTGGATTTACACAGAAAGGACTGAGAGGTTCAACGAAAGCGATCAGCTGTTTGTATCTTGGGCGATCCGGTGCATGGGGAAACCAATCGTCAAACAGCAGCTTTTGCATTGGATAGTGGAAGCGATTTCTTTGGCATATTTCAAAAAGGGTTTTATGGCCCCAACTGGTTTATGTGCACATTCCACAAGGGGAATTTAAAAATGTTCGCTCTCTTTAAGGGGGTTATGATACAGGATGTTTGTGAAGCGGCAATCTGGACACACAAGGTTCTATAAATTGGATTTTACTGCAAAGACGATAGCGTATGCTGTTCAGAATTTAATGTCTTTATGGTTGGCAGAAGGTTTCAAAACAGTGCAATACGGGAGTTAGGATATACCACAGTGAGACACCAAAACATATGCTTGAAAGAGAACTATAGGTTATTTATGTAACCCCGGTTCTCTGATAACATTAAGTGAGGTGTCTTACCAGATCAACCTCCTTGCTGTGTGCAGCGAGGAAGAGGTGTGCTTGTTTTCAATAACGATGTGACGCTGTGGCTCCTTTTATACTGGGAAGCGGAGCCACTCCCAGACACGAGCATCACGTCTGCCAGCCAATAAGGGCTGGCATAATGTAATAGGCTTCTGAGGAATATGTGGAAGGGATCCCACAGAGATACACATCACTTAATGCTATCAGACAACCGGGGTTATGCAAGTAACCTATAGGTTTATAGCGAATGGCTGTTACTCAGAGAAACAGACAATCTCGGCCTAGTCCGAGTCTCTCTTGAATGTCATGTCCGTCTTAATGTCCACAATTTCACCAACAGGAAAAGGACATTTGTGACATTCATGTCACCTTCTTTCCTATATCTCTGTCTCATTTTCTTACCTCCTGCTTAATGAGAGATGCTTGTGGTGAGGGTGCGTGCTTCGCCATAGGAATCGTATGATGCATTCAGTTTGTAAAAGCACCTCTCAGGACAAGGTGTGTGTGTGTGTTTCAGAGTTGAGGAGATAAAAAGGTAGAGAGCTCTTGAGGGCATGCAGTTGTTTTTCCTGCTTTTGTTGTGGTCAGCTCAACCCAACACTGAATGTGTGTGTAATTCTTTTTGAAGAGACAATGAAACCATTTCAGCTGTTCACATGTATTCAAACATTCAAATTCAAACCCTTGATTTAGCTTTAAGAATTCATGGAGTCAAATTTTGTGTACAAAAATTTAACTGCTGTCCTTTATCCACTTCAGGTCAAAGAAAGACAAAAGTAAAGGAGTTATGAAGACTGAGACGTCCGACCCTGAGCCAGAGGGCCTGACCCTGTTAGTGCCTGACATTCAGAAGACTGCAGAGATTGTTTATGCAGCCATGACCAACCTACAACAGGCCAACCATGGTGAGAAGAACATCCACATCACATTAAGTATAAGATTTGTTTTTTAGGGAATTTTTTTTTTTGATGTGTAATTATTATTTCATATTAAGTTAGGAAGAGTTTATTGGGGAATCATGGAGTAGTAACATTTATAACCAAAACCAGTCTCTCAAATTACTTCATGACCACAGACAAGAGAGCGACAGGTCTGTAGTCATTAAGTCCTGTGATTTTGTTTTGGGGACCGGAATGATGGTGGAGCATTTAAAGCAGCAGGGGACTTCACACTGCTCCAGTAATCTATTGAAGAGCTGTGTGAAGATGGGGGCCAGTTGGTCAGCCCAACACCATCTGGACTTTAAACATTCCTAGTCTTTTGTTTCTGGAAGACCTGGTACACATCCTCCTCACAGATCATAAGTGCAGGTTGAGTAGCAGGAGGGGGAGGAGGGGGGTTTGTGTGTGTGAAGTGAAGATCAGAGCAGGGGAGTGGTGTGAAACTGGTCTTTTCAAACCTGTAGTAAAGCACATTCAGTTCATCAGCCATTTGTTGATTCGCTACAGAGCGAGGGGGAGGTGTCTTATACTTGGTAATGTTTTTCAGGCCTTGATCAGCATACACAGATGCTTGGCAAACCTTCATTAGGCTGTAAGACACTTGTTGAGCTTAAAGAACTGCTTGCTGCATCATTGAAGTCCTGGACTGTGTGTATACTTATATATAAATAGAAGTATATGTGTGTATATATATGTATATATGTATATATATATGTATATATGTATATATATATATATATATATATATATATATATGTATATATATATATATATGTGTATATATATATATATATGTATATATGTATATATATATATATATATATATATATATATATAGGTCATGATTTCTTGTGTGCCTTGAGACTTTAAACTAATAGATTTGAAAGCAGGGCAGTGCTGGATGGATAGTGGTCAGTCAGGAGAGAGATGGTGTGCACTTTACAGGGTGAAAACATTCTTTTTTGTCTGAGGGCCCCAGGGGACACACAATGACTTGTTTGCCCTGACAAAATAAGACAAAGAAAAACAGCTCTGCAGCAAGACCTGCACCAGAGAAGCCCGGCTCTTAGACACTGATAAAGCCTTATCATTTTCTCCAAGGTGTTGTAAATGGAGGGTCTGCTTTAACAGTTTTATTTGTCGAAGACAAAAAGTAAACTATGTCTTGTTGATTCTTTAAGATGTAACTCCATTCCTCCATGAATTGAAACTGGCTGCTTTAGTCATGCCAGCAAAATAATGCAGCCTGTCTCATGCAGTGTATTGTCAAAGAGGGGGATTGTATTATGAACTTTTAGTTCTGCTACTCTGACCTCGGAAAAGAAGAGATGACCCACTCAATTCCAAAGCCTAGTGTTCTAAGCTATTCGAAGAAGTCAAGTCCATTGTGCCATTTATTAACATTGGCAAGCAGAGACTCTCTGGCTGTTCCACCTGGGAAAATCAAAGGAAAATTTAGACCTACAAGAGAAACTTTTCACTAATTCCCTTTTTTCCACCATGAGGTAGGGGTTGGAAAGAGCAAAGCTCTGACAACTAAAATGCACTCTTTATGATAATGGTACACTTTGGTGTCCCACGTTTGTGTGTATTAGAGGCACAAATCACAAATGTTACCAAGTAATTTTAAGAAAAAATCATAATTTTATTTTTCCTTTAATGTATGGGAAGTAAAAGTTTATCAATAACAACAAACCAACATTTGGTGCCAAACTACCCTAGTTGTTACTTGCAACTAGGGATGGGCATTTAAGAGTAATTTTGTACTTGAATACTTAACACGTAAAAAATATGTAATTTACTACTTAAACTTTAGAATTTAAATTCAGCCTTCAACTTTTGAAAATTAGCACTATGCATAAACGACACGATCTAGATAAAAAAAAACATTTGCACTCACACATAGAAAAATACATTCCAAACTGTAGTGATACAAACACTTTAAATAATGACTACCGGCAATATTTAGGTGAGAGAAGCAGATTTATTGTTGCCCACGGCAGGCACAAAGGAAAATCAAATTGCATTATTCGAGTAGTGATTTTACTAGTTCAATATTTAAAGCTGAGCGAGTACTCGATTAATCGTTAACTTGTACACATCCCTACTTGCAACTCTGTTACTCACACTTCCACAGTTTTTTTTTTTTTATTATTTCTCTAAAATGTCTTTTCTTTTTTTTTAAAGCCCTTCAGGCACTTTTTCACCTTATTCATGGAATGTGTCAAAAACCTTTTTGGGAATCTCCTGCGCTTTTTGTAGTTATTGAATGGAACCACAACAATACATTCATTCTCCCCCTCCGCATATAATAACGCTCTCTCTGTCATCCTCCTTTTGGTGTGTCATCCTCCTTTTGGTGTCTCACCCTCTCAGTCTCTCAGAGATGAGTGAATGAAGGGGGTGTTAAACATGATGAAGTGGATCAATGCTGCTGTCACTATCCATGAGGAAAATCCATATGATAAGAGCAGCGATACATTACACTTACTACCCTGTTTAACTGCTTAATTAGTACTCTGTCTTTTTTAAAAATGCCAGAGACAGCCCTGTCTGAGTGTATGATAGGTCAAAAGCAGTTTCTGTAGTTGAATATCGAGCCGAAATTTTCCACAGCCATCAGTATTGCTCACGAATCTGTGTTGGTGGGATTTAATGTGGCTCGTAGCCAAAGCCATAGCCATTATCAGCCTGTTAAACACTCAGGTAATTTGATTGGCAGATTGGTGCATGTGTGTTGGTGGGAGGGACCCTTGTCCACACCCACTGCAGATGAGCGGAATGGACAAAAATGCCATAAAGCTCCTAAATATAGGGAGTTAATTGTGTGGTAGCTCTAACAGCCTCCATCTGCCAGTCTAATGCCTTAGTGGCGTGGAAATGGTCTGCTGGTGTCGTTGTCATTTGTCTGACGGGCTCTGAATGGTAATCTAAACTGGGGAACAGGAATGTAGCAACTCATTTGTGTAACAACATGACTTTTCATGCTTATAATTTATCAAGGTAACAAATTTGCTGTCAAACATATCTCATTGACAATCTTTAACTCAAGTCACAAAGTGGAAGTAGGGTTGGGAATCTTATTCCGGTTCTCAGAACTTTTCTATGCATTCCAAATCTACAACATAATTATTTTCATGACGTTTGGATCTGTTAACGGTTCTTGAATGTATGCATTATTTAACCTTGAGTCTGCCAATTTTCTGGGAAAAATATTGAAAAGGGTGTACTTCGAACATGTGACTCTGTGTGTGTGTGTGTGTGTGTGTGTGTGTGTGTGTGTGTGTGTGTGTGTATATATAGTCTGGCATCAACTCTACTTATCATCTAAAGAATCATGGCAGCATTTTGAGGCATGTGAAGGCAGCTGACGAAAGGCAAAAGTTGCTGTGCTTTCGATGATTTTTGCGAGCTTTAAAATTGAAAACAAAAGCAAAATATTTGAAAAAAAAAAAACATTCAAATGTGTTATGTTTGCCCTAATATGTTGGAAAATAGCAATTAATAAATTTTCAGGTTTACCGTTATACTCTTTATGGGTTATGGTTAAGGAAATGGAATCATTACATTTCTTTTCTCATCCCCTATGTAGCTGGTTGTTAAAGATACATTTGTCTTTAAAGGTTTTTTCAAGCCTTGTGTTCTCTGTATGACTGCCAGCAGAACAACAAATAGGTCATCCAGGTGACTTGAGTGTCCCATACAGGGGTGTTTGCTGTATAGAGATGAGAGGAATGAAGATGTGACCTACTCAAATACATCCACAGGCTACTGTGAAACACGCACTAAGTCCCTTGAAGAATTTGTTTGCGTCTTCTATTTTTCAGAGAGGAAGATGGCAGTGTGCTCAAAGAAGGCAGCAACAAGGCCCAAACCGCTGTCCATCTTGTGTTCAATGGAGGAGAAATTTACAGCAGCAATGAAGAAACTACAGTTTGGTGAGTCTTGCACTACAAGTTCTTATTGTGGGTAGGCAACGCATATAGTTACCGACACCGATATCAAGAGAGCAGTTTGGGCAATGTCCAGCCTCAGACAGTATTTGCATATTTTTGCAATGATTAGGGGAATCTGCTAACAATCAGAGAGCATTACACTTATTGACAGCTGAAATCTCATCAGTTCTCAGCTTTCTGCTGCCACATATTCCATTTAGATGGTCAATATAATGGTGATATTGTTCAAATTAAACAAATGTTTTATTTTGTTTGACATTTACTCAAAATCCACCCAAAAAGTGAATGGACTTGAGAGCTTGACCTGACGTGAAAAAACTAGATCGCTCCCATTATAATCAACAATCTACACTGCAAGAGTAGTGATGAAGAGCTCAGTATAGACAGCTTTGTCTATACTTTGGTAGGCACACTTATAGAATCTCAAAATGGTCAAAAATCATCAGAATAATTAAACTAGATCACGGAGCACTTTATTAGGAACACCTTGACACCTACTTATTAATGTGATTATCTAATCAGCCAATTGTGTGGCAGCATTGCAATGCATAAAATCATCAAATCAATCAGATACAGGTCAGTTAATGTTCACATCAACCATCAGAATGGGGAAAAATGTAATCTCAGTTGTTTCGACCATGGCATGATTGTTGATGCCAGACGGGCTGGTTTGAGTATTTCTGTAACCGTTGATCTCCTGGGATTTTCACGCACAACAGTCTCTAGAGCAGGGGTGCCCAATACGTCGATCGCGATCTACCAGTCGATCGCAAAGGCAATGCTGGTAGATCGCAAAAAATTAAAATGTACTTTCGTTAAATTTTTATAAAAATAAATATAATGTCTTTCCATCTTTTAGTTTCTGTCTGACTTGCACTTGACGAGTAAATATTGACCAGGCAATGTTTTGTTTATTCAGTTGCCATGACAACTAGGTTTGCGCATATGCGCCTTCCAAGGACTTCTGAGAACATAGCGCAAAATTGCGATACTACTGCCCGGATTAGGCAAAACTGAATGGAATCAGACAGTTTTGCCTAATCCGGCAGTAGCATCGCAATTTCGCAATTTGTCATGGCAACCAAATAAACAAAACCTCGCCTGGTCAATATTTACTCGTCATCAGAATAAGGTAAATGCCCTGGCTATTGTAATCTATTGTGCTGTAGGTGTTTTGGGTTTAGTTTTAAAACTGAATGATCTCAACATTGAACATTATTATATATTTTTTTTATCAATTAGAAGATGAATTCCATGTAGGGATACATGTAGTAGTCCCAACAAGCATTTTCTTGTTTTAAATGAAACTGTTTTTTTAGTTGGTAGATATTATTGAGTTGGTCATTTAAAAGTAGATCACACAAAAAAGTGTGGGCACCCCTGCTCTAGAGTTTACTCAGAATGGTGCAAAAAACATCCAGTGAGTGGCAGTTGTGCAGACTGAAACACCTCGTTGATGAAAGAGGTCAACGGAGAATGGCCAGACTGGTTCGAGCTGACAGAAAGGCAACGATAACTCCGATAACCACTCTGTATAATTCTAGTGTGCAGAATAGCATCTCAGAATGCACAACACGTTGAACCTTGAAGCTGATGGGCTACAACGGCAGAATACCATGTTGTACACTTTATTAGGACCATAGTGTTCCTAATAAAGTGCTAAGTGAGTGTATAGTAACATAACATAGTTAAATTAATAGGCAGAGCCTTTGTTTCCTCATAGTGAACAAAATATGTGAAGGAGCATCAAGGAATCCAGAGGGGGTTGTGAAATTTTAGTGAAAGAGGATTTAGTTATCTTTGTGCTGGTAGAATGGCTTTTCTGGCTGTCAATTCTCATCTGTCTTTGTTCTGATTGATGATGAGGGTTTTGTTCTGCCAAAACTGATTTATCCAGATCTCAGAAAACTGAAGTCATCTCTGCACTGGTACACATAGAATACATTAGTTTCTGGAGGACTTGATAAACTGATTTAGTTTTTTTAGGTGGATCTGATTTTTCTTGAGCCACCATACACAGGCTGATTGTACTTTATTGTGAACAGAGTGTATGTTTGTATGGTCTATCCCACAGACACTTTTGAGATGGTATGCGAGGAAGAGGACTCGAAGCTGGTGTTTAAGGTGAACTACCATTACCTGTCACAGGTAAAGAATGCCAGTGACGCCAACAGTGCCGCCCGTGCCCGGCGATTAGCGCAAGAGGCCGTCACACTCTCCACATCCCTCCCTCTTTCCTCATCCTCAAGTGTGTTTGTCCGCTGCGATGAAGAACGTCTCGACATCATGAAGGTATGAACAAACACCTTCTGTATTTTAATTCTACTGAATCTCATGTATTTGGATAAAGAATGAATAATTTTGGACCAGAATGTTTCTGTGGTGTTCTGATTAAATCGATACAAGTGACAAGCATCCATACAATAATTACACTAGTATTAGTCAGTGTTGTGTAAGTTACTTAAAAATAGTAATCCACTACAAATTACTATTTATTTATCTTAAGATTAAAATCATATTACTTTACTAGTTCATTGAAAATGTTATCAAATTACTAATTGCTGTACTTTTAAGTTACTTTCTAAAACAATTTTCTGCTCAACAAATGAAAAATAATCTCTATATTTTTCATTGTTACAAGTCATACACTCAGCACCTCAGATTTTTCCTTCACAATGACTTGTTACAGGCCATGATTTATGTGTTCCACATTAATAATGTATTAGAAATAAGCTTATCAAGTTGCGTGGCACCATGTGAGGTTCAGACGTGTGAACGGCAAGCTATGCGCACTTTGCTAGTTTTAATACTTTTTGTGTCATAACCCAGTGAGATTCGATACACCCCTTTCTATAACTGCTCTATGAAGACAAATAATTAAAAAGGCTCTGGAGACATTTAAAAACACTTAAGTGCTCAAGTTGAAGCCCCAGAGCAACAGGCCTTGGAACAGGGACTCAATTTGGATGGTGCGGTGAAAGATTCAGCATCAACTGTGAACATGTCAGTAATGCTGATGAAGGTCATTGCTGACTTGGAGTATCTTGCTGTAATACGCCGATCGATCACTGCCATGGAGACTAAATTCACTGAGTTGGTTACTAGAGTGGCGGATGTTGAGAAACTGACCTATTATCTGGAGTCATCGGAGAGGAAACAAGCTGCTAACCTGTATCAAGGTGGACTTGGAACATGTTTGGGAAAAGTTGGAAGACCTTGAGAATCATAACCGGCAAAACAACGTCCGAATTGTTGGAATTCCTGAATGAGCAGAGGGTCATAATATGGTGGAATTTCTGGATGGGCTCTTTCTGAGTCTGCTTGACATAACCGGCCATAAACTGGAAATCAAGCGAGCTCACAGGGTTCCGGCTCGGCGATCCGTGGAGGATGACAGGCCCTGATCAGTTCTGGCAAGATTTCTGAGATCATCCGATAAAGATCTTGTGTTATGCAAGGTGAGTAAAGGAAAAACCACAGCATTTTCTTGTTCCCAGACTTCGCAAATTCGACAAGAGAGAAACGTGCAATAAACTCTTACATCAACGGAAGGTCGCTTTTGCACTGATGATCCCGGTCAAATTGAGAATATATACTAAGGATGGCCACAAAATATTTACATGCCCACAGCATGTGATGTCCTTTATAAAGTCAATGTAATAAGTAGGTCATTGTGTGACTCTCACTTTGCAGCCGAGTGAGCGTGACTCACTGAACATTCACTTGACTGTCCGAGGAAACTGGCCGCCTTTTTTGTTTCTTTTTGTGCTGGTTCCACCTTGCGGCTGGAGTTTGTTTTGTGTAGTAACACTTTCAACAAACTCTTGCATCAACGGAGGGTTGCTTTTGCACTGATGTTTCTGGCCAAATTGAGAATAGATGCTAAGGATGGCCGTAAAGTATTTACATGTCCCCAACATGCATTGTTCTTCATAAAGTCAATGGAATGAGTAAGTCTTTGTGTGGTGCTCGCGTTGCAGCCGAGTGAGCCTGACTCACTGAACATTCACTTGACCGTCCGAGGAAACTGAGCACCTTTTTTGTTTCTTTTTGTGCTGGTTCCGCCTAGCGGCTGGAGTTTGTTTTGTGTAGTACCACTCCTTTGGGACAGTGTTGTTGATGAATCTGCACATTCTTTGTTCTTATGCCTTCTATTGGCTGGAATCAGTTTTTTGGAGTAGTTTTTCCTGGACATTGGAGGGAATAGGACATCTGCTGCTCTCATGTAACAGCTGCGGGGGCTCTCATAGGCATACATGGACTATTTGAATTTAGATGGATGGACACCGTTTGGTGCTGTCGTGCGCGGGGTCCACACGTGCCACTCCCTAAACTGAGACTGACTGGTCATCTTTTTATTAGCGGTGTAGAAAATGGGCAAACAGTTCTCAGAGAGAATGGGCTGTCACGTCCACACATGCACTTATTTATTTAATAAAATTGCAGCATTTGCCGCCATATAATCGCACAGGCTGACATCGCGATTGCGATATGATTAATTGTGCAGCACTAAAATGAACCATTTGAACAAACTGATTTGCTAAAATGAATCAGAATTATTATGAAAGCATGACATAACTGATTCAGAAACTGTTGTTTCTGTGTCAAAATTAACCTTTCAAACTGTAATGCATGAAACAACTGCAGCGAAACTATTACACTCCACTCTCCTGTGGTCTCGAATACACATTTGAGTGCTCACACTCTTCCCTATGACATTTGAGAGCTGCCTTTGACCTGCGAACCTCTTGTAGTGTGTAAATGTCAGTGTGTCAGGCCTCAGCTTTGTGTCTCGGATAGGCCAGACCACAGGCAGAGCCCCAGTCAAGACTGGACACTCACTGCGACATCTGCTTACACTGACCCCTAACAGCAGGGCAGCATCTCTCATGTTCCTCTATTATCAGCTTCTGCATGCTTCATACAATCTTAATGGACATTAATAGAAAACTTTGCTTTACAGATTTAACCTGTGTGTGTGTGAGCACAGCTCTGTGTGTGTTTGGTGTTGCATTTGAATAGTCATGTCAAAACAGTCTTAACGCCTGAGTGAAGCTTTACCACCTGCAGTGGAGAGACCATAGCTTCACTGGATGCCCTCTCTCTCTCTCTCTCTCTCTCTCTCTCTCTCTCTCTCTCTCGGAATGGGAATGGAAGAAGGTTGGGATGGGCTTGATTGCTCTGAAGTAACGGTAATAATCAATTGTAAAAAAAACAATAATTCCGTGACTTTTTATAACTGTACTTGCGTTATTGTTTTATTTAAAAACATTGTTACCCATGACATTATTTGTCATATAACAAATAAATGCAAACGTGCCAAAAAGGTTGTTAGGTGGTACCTTCTGATCGAATTCATCAGACAGCAATTTGGGTAAAAAAATCAAAAATGACTGCAACAGTGCTAAGCTTTAAACAGTGCTTTGTTTAAAGCAGATAAGAGGATTTACTTAGCACGTTCTTCCATTACAAAATGGCTAGATGGAACGCAACTGAATTGAACATAATGCAGGAGTCTTAAGCCAAGTTTTTAAAAGTTGAACTATTTTTTACTTTTTTATTTTTCTGCGAATTTGGAATGTCCAATTCCCAATTTGCTCGTCCTCGTGGTGGTGTAGTGACTCCCCTCAATCCGGGTGGCAGAGGACGAATCTCAGCTGCCTTCGTGTCTGAGACGTCAACCCGCACATCTGATCACGTGGCTCGTTGAGCGTGTTACCACAGAGACATGGTGCGTGTGGAAGCCCACACCATCCACCGCGGCAATCTACACACAACCAACGTGCCCCACCGAGAGCGAACCACATTATAGCGGTCACGAGGAGGTTATCCCGTGTGACTCTACCCGTCCTAGCAACCTGGCCAATTTGGTTGCTTAGGAGACCTGGCTGGAGTCACTCAGCATGCCCTGGGGTTCGAACTCGCAAACACCAGGGGTGGTAGCCAGCGTCTTTACCACTGAGGCAGTGAAATCAGTCTTGTGTATCAGTCTGATCAAGCAGTGAACACAATGCAATATCCAGTTGTCACATATGTACGTAGATCAACAATTCATAAAATGAGGTGACAGTACCAAGTATCTGTCGAGCACTCAAGTAGACAAAATGACCAAAATGCCATCTCGAGAAGCGTTAGCAGTAAAACATCCTCATTATATCTCTCTCCAGTTTCATGTTCTTCTGTCTCTGCTCTTAAATTTGATGTTTCATGTATAGCTGAATGTTTGTCATCTTGTGATTTTGGTTAATTGCTGTGTTTCAACATATTTTCATTCTTGTTGTTTTAGGTATTGATAACAGGTCCTGCAGACACACCATACGCCAATGGCTGTTTTGAATTTGACGTCTACTTCCCTCAAGATTACCCAAACTCCCCTCCTCTGGTTAATCTGGAGACCACCGGTGGCCACAGCGTCCGCTTCAATCCAAACCTCTACAATGATGGAAAGGTAAGCATTATGTCTGCATCAATAAACACCAATGACTTGTTACGCTGGATGTACACATCCTCTGCGAGCGGAGCGTGAGTGAGGTGCGAGCGGCTCATGAGCGGGGCGGTCGTGTTGGACGTTCGCATTGGCCGCGTCTCTACCACAAGAAGCAGCAGCACCTCTGCGCATAAAATAAAGTTATCTATGGGGTCATTCTATGTCAAATGTTTTATTTAATGAGGTCATAAGATGAGGTTATTGCTGATTCAAGGACAACAGCAGGAGTCACGTGCACTTCATCCTTATCAGCACACTTGATTGTGATTGGTTAATGTTGTGTCTATACTGTACGCCTATATACACAGAAATGCAAAAGGTCTGGCAGTTTATGAATTCTTCTGAGTTTGCTTGCATGCAGACATATAAATTGAATTGTACTACAGGTTCGGTTTGAATAATTTTGATTTACTTTTATGCCTTTAATATAATCTCCTGATTATTATAGTGTTCTACAGCACCAGAGCCGCTGAGCTCTGTGTGAGCCACGTGGCAAAAATAGGCTCAACTGCAAAACTCACTGCCGCTTCTGGGACGCGTCACCTCACGACTCATGCTTGTAGTGGGAATGGTGTAATCTGTTAATATGGGTGCCGAAACGAAAACGTGCCACTCACGGAGGATGTGTGAACCCAGCGTTAGACTTTCAATAGTGGTTTTGTTGGATTATTATTATATTGTTTCCTGTTCATCTGACTCTCTTATTCTGATCTCTCCGTTCATTCTTTCATTCCATCTGTGACGCCCAGGTGTGTTTAAGTATCCTAAACACCTGGCACGGACGTCCCGAGGAGAAGTGGAATCCTCAGACTTCTAGCTTTTTACAGGTGAGTCTTCCTGTGTTTTCTCTTTAATTAAGCTTCTTTCTTAGTGCTCCTTTTCTCCCCCCTTCATTCTTTTAGTCAGTTTAGATTTCAGTCCCAATGCCAATTGCAGGAAATTCGGTTACATTTAAAGCAGCAAATTGGATTAAAGATGGAACAGATCACCTATAATTTCTGGATGTCATTATGCTCCATTTTGGAACTATATGTATTGTGAAAAGCGCTATACAAAGAAACTGAATTAAATATATCCTTTTCACAGAATATTTTGTCATATAGCAATACAGACACACGCCATCAGGCATTTGCAACATTCCCATCCTGATTTCCCTGCAGTAATTATCTGCTCCCATCTCAACCCAGTCTCTCTCTCTCAATCTCTTTCCATCATACCTCTCTGTATAATAGGCAAGGGAGCTGTTTTCCCCTGTAATATTGATCTGAGTACAGGCTCTCCTCTTTTCCATCTCTCCTCTCGTTCTTGCTCATGTACTGCTGCCAGCAGTTCATAGAAATGTCTCCATTGATTAGTGCTACAGTTAGCATCCAGTCGATCGATAAATGGAAATCAAGCCCTGGGACAGTGCAGCTGTGGTCTGAAAGAGCCAGTGTGCTCTTCATCTGCTTTGTGCATTATTCCTCAGCGGCTTCCTAACTCATTTGTGTGTGTGTGTGTGTGTGTGTGTGTGTGTGTGTGTGTGTGTGTGTGTGTGTGTGTGTGTGTGTGTGTGTGTGTGTGTGTGTGTGTGTGTGTGTGTGTGTGTGTGTGTGTTTAGGTGCTGGTGTCAATCCAGTCCCTTATCCTGGTGAATGAGCCATACTTCAATGAGCCGGGTTATGAGCGTTCCCGGGGCACGCCAAGTGGAACGCAAAGCTCCAGAGAGTACGACGGAAACATCCGACAAGCCACTGTCAAGTGGGCTATGCTAGAACAGATCCGCAACCCTTCACCCTGCTTTAAAGAGGTCTGAGATCAACCATCTCACACATGCACAATCATCAGTAGTTCTTAAAGGACAATTTTAGGTTCAATAGAAGTTAAGCTCAATCGACTGCATTTGTGGCATAATATTGAATACCACAAAAATTTATTTTGATTTGCTGCCCAAAAATAGCCAATTTTACAACTTTGTTGCCATGATGATGTAATGTCAACGAACCCTAAAAAAACTGTAAATATTATTTTAACAACTTTACAGCTCACATAATACATACGTTTTGACAGAAGAATGAATGTAAGTGCTTTTATAAAATTATAATCTTCACACTGCCTTTAAACCCTCCAAAATATACCCCATTGTAAGTGCCTCACTGTAACCTTGATTTTGCTTTTTTAAAGAAAAGGAGTGACTAGTCCAAATAATTTGTTTGTGGTAATCAACATTATGCCACAAATGCTATCGATTGAGCTTAACTTGTATTGAATCTGGAATATTTCTTTAAGTTCTAATCTTAAAGGAGTAGTTCACTCAAAAATGAACATTCTGTCATTAATAAAAAAAAATTCTTCTGCGGAACTCAACTGGAGAAATGAATGAATATCATGGTTTGTCTTTTTAAAACAATGACAGTGCATTGTGTTCCATGCTTCAGAAGGACACAAAAGTATCAAAAATTAGTGCACATTCATGAGTCCATTAGAGAAGCTCGTTCATAGTGGCTTGCGTGTGCACGTGAGAACATGAATGCAAGTTAAACAAGGGAAGTTACTGTGAACGTCCTTCTCTCATAGCACTCATGAGCGTGCAACAGGAACTTTAGGTTACTCGCATAACCCCGGTTCTCTGATAACAGGAGTGAGGTATCTCACTATGGGTAATGCCTCAGGTGTGGCCAATCCTGGAAGCACCAATAACACACAGTCTGTCAGTTGACAGACCACAGCAGTGATGAGGGAATCCCACCTCCCTATATAAACCACTGTCATAGGTGCCTAGTTCATTCTCTGCATATGCAATTGCATGGAGGTAAGTGTGGTTAGATACCTCACTCCTGTTATCAGAGAACCGGGGTTGAGTGAGTAACCTAAAGTTCTTTCTAACATTCGTTTGGTATCTCATTATGGGATCTAGCCAACTGCCATATTGAAGATATGCTGTCCATAGCAGACCGTCAACCGAATTGTCGTGTCCAGTGTACACCCACCCAATCAATTTGCAAAGAATGGATGGGACTTGTGCTTCACTGTGTGTGTTATTGTTGATTTGTTTGTGTATTTTCGTTTTTTTTACTCATCAGCAGATTGAAATGAGCCAATGACGGCTCTGTGACATCCAGTCTATAAAATCTGACAAAAGTGTGAGGCAATGTCCAACTCGCAGCTGCACAAATGTCCAGGACTGAAATGCCTTTAAACAGTGCCCATGAGCTAGCCATGCCTCTGCTAGAATTAGCTCTCAAGCCCTCTGGAGGTCACAGTCCCAGATTATTATAACTTAATATAATAGCCTCAAGAACCTATGAGACAGGTGTTGTCGTGATATGATTTTACCTTACAAGAATCAGTCGGCGAGCTCTGCACACTTTGCTCATTTTATCACTATTAATGACATAAACTGGTGAGATTCGATACACTCTGTTCCATAACTGTTCTAGGAGGTCAATATGTCAAAGAATTTAAAATATTCGGGCTCTGGAGACATTAAAAACACTTAAGTGCTGACACCACCATGGAGGCCTCATGCCCGGGACTTGATTTGGGGAGAAGTGTGGGAAATTCTGCAAAAATGGTTGAACATGTCGGTAATGCTGGCAAAGGTCATTGCTGACTTGGAGGATCTTGATGTAATATGTCAACCGATCACTGCCATGGAGACGAAGTGGTGGTTACAAGAGTGGGGGATGTCGAGAAATGGATAATTATATGGAGTTATCAGAGAGGGAATAAGATGCTAAGCTGCTAGCGGCCAAGGTGGATTTGGAGTGTGTCTGGGAGAAGTTTGAAGACTTGGAGAACCGTAGTCGGTGGAGTAATGTCAGAATTGCTGAAGCTGAAGAGGGTAAGGATATGGTGAAATTCCTGGAAGGGCTCTTTCCAAATCTGCTTGACAATAACAGGCCATAAGATGGAAGTCGAGCGAGCACACAGGGTTCCGGCTCGGTGATCCACGGTGGGAGACAGTCCCCGATCAATTCTGGTCAAATTTCTGAGATCATCCAAAAAAGATTTGGTGTTACACGAGGCGTTTTTTTTTGGAAGAAACACAGCATTTTCTTGTTCCCAGACAATAAGAGAGAAACGTAATGGTTTCAAGGAATTCAAGAAAGTCTTACATCAATGGAAGGTCGCTTTTGCACTGATATATCCGGCCAGATAGAGAATAGATGCTAAGGAAGGCCGTAAAACATTCACTTGTCCCCAGCAAGCAATGGGGTGAATAAAAGTGTCAATGGAGTGACAGCTGGAGTATGTTTTGTGGAATAACACACCTTCGGGACAGTTATGTGGATGAATCTACACGTTCTTTGTGTTTATTTCGCCTATTGGCTGGAGTTTGTTTTATAGATATCTTTTGTTGTGTAACTGTCTCACAAAATTTGTATAGAAACACCGGACTTGAGCAATCCAATGGCAAAGTTGTTACAGGGGCTCTCGTAGGCGTACATGGACTGTTTGAGTTTGGAAGTATGGACGCCAGTTGGCGCTGTAGTGCGTGGGCTTAATGCGCATGTTTTTTGTTTTGTTTTGTTTTGTTTTTTAGGGGTAGTTTGGGGTTTGATTGTTGTACTAATGTTGGAATCTGGTCCTTATAATTTTGTTTTTGACACACAATATATTTTTTCTCATATGTCAATAAGTGTTAATATGAGTGTTTTGTCTTTCTCCAAGTGGAATGTGAATGGGTTGGGGCACCCCATAAAAAGAAGGAAGGTTTTTTCTTTTCTTAAGCATAAGAAATATGATCGTATCTTTCCCTGCATGAAGCTGAAACATTTGAGAAGATTATGGGGTGGACATTTTTTCTTAAATACTGGCTTAAGAGCAGGGGAGTCATTACACTGATAAGCATCTACAATTCAAGTATCTCAAACAGATTAAAGATAAATTAGGAAGAGTCATTATTATTTTAGCAGAAATTCAGGGGCAAATTCTTATTTTGGCTAATATTTACACATCTAACTTTAATAATCAGGGCTTTTATAGATCTTGAAGGGATGTTGCAAGATCATGTGGCACCCCTCATGATCTAATAATGATTGGAGACTTCAATCTTTTGATGGAGTCTTTGATCATAGTGAAGCAAAAGTGCGCAAGCCCCCTAGAGCAACATTGATTCTTTACAGGATGTGTAAATACCTTGGTCTTCTAGATATTTGGAGACTATTGAACCCATCTGGTCGGGACTGTACATTTCTTTCATCAGTTCATAAGATTTATTCTAGAATAGAAAGTCCCTCATTTCATCTGTTGTCGATTGCTCAATTGGAAATGTTTTTGTCTCAGATCATGACCTGGTGAGCTTAGAGTTGTTGCCACATATGGAGAAAAGGAAATAATTTAGTTGGTGCTTTAAAGTATCCCTTTTAACAGGCTGAAATCAATATTTATATGGAGACCAACTGGTCCTCTGTATCCTCTGTGGGCATGGCTTGGGAGGCACTTAAGGTGGTTCTTAGGGTCTGGATCATACAGTATGCCTCATTCACCAAAAATGGTGGGAGGTATGGGGCATAAGCTTTTGCTTTACATAGAATATATTTTATTATTTGTCTCTGACCCTACTACATCTATGCCTTGCCTCCACAGAACTATTCTTTCCTTTTCTAAGTTCTCAGAATATACAGAGTTAATTGGTCTAAATCCAAAGCTTTGGCTCTGACAGCGTACTGCCCAGTAACGACTTTTCAGCCGGGTGCCTTCCAGTGGCCCAAACAGGGCATTAAGTATTTGGGTGTTTTATTCCCAGCAGAGGTTTGTGATTTAGTTAGTTAATTTTGACCCTTTCATAAAAAGTTTTTTGAACGATGTGGGCTTCATTACATTTAACTATGTTTGGAAAGGTTAATGTTATTAAAATGAATTGTATTCCAAAATTCAACTACCTGCTACAGTCTCTAACTTCCAGTTTCTTATTTCAAACAATTTGATAGCATAGCGAAGTCCTTCATTTGGAATGGTAAACATCCCATATTACATTTCAGTAAATTGGCATAGGCCGATTGACAAAGGTGGGCTAGGCCTACTCAAGATTTTGTTTTATTATTATGCTTTTGTCTCTGACATTTGGCTCATTGGTCACTTCCACCTGAGAGAGCCCCTCCCTGGTTTTGTATTGAACAGGAAGTTATTGCCCCCATTTCCCCATTGCAAAGCCTTTCTATCAAAGTAATCGGAAAAGTTACACCCCGTTTGTGACAGGGCGGGGCCGGGTCGTGATTCTACACACCCCTTTCCAGGCTAATCAAGCCTCCAAGAGGGATAAAGGGCGACTGCGGATGGTGGTGCGACAGAGAGAGAGCGTTTACGGGGAGCTGTCCGTCATTTGTGTGTGTTTGTGTCAGTTTTCATTAAATATTATTTATATTGTCAAGCTGGTTCTCACCGCCTCCTTTCCATTAATCCCCTTTACACCGTTATATCTCATTTGCACTCAGAATGGACAAAGTGTCCAGAGTGTTTAATTTGGACATTTATTTAACCTCTTCCCAATCCTGTAAAATTAGCCTAAAGCGCCTAATCAAGGCATACCCAAAGTAAATTTAAAGCTGTTCTTGAACCGTTTGGAGTACATGCATGGTTTTGGTCACATTTGAAAGGGGACACTCTGAAGTTTTTTCCCCAGCAGTCAGAATTACTGTAAGTGCTACTGATTAGAGTAATAGAAGTTTGAACACAATGAAATAGAAGTTTGTTTTTCCGCCTGAAATTTTGGTTTGCATACAGATGCCTGCAGATGACTATAACTTGTAGCTATTAGCTTGAGAATACAATGGGATCACAGCATGAAGCCTTACCTAGTCCAAGTTCAAATGTTATAACAATACCATAAAAAATGAATATTTTACACATGTTTTTCTAAGGGTACACCCAGGCGTTTTACAAAAGTGCCTTTTGGATACTCCAAAAGGACCCTTTGGTAACCTAGGACAAAAAGGCTACTACTTTTGAATGCTTCAACGTACAGTCATAATTTTGGGCTCTAATGAAAGATGACACTTAGAGCTATCATATTCCATATCCAGATCCACTATTAGTTTTGCTGACACAGAGTAACTGATGCATGAACACATTAGAGTGCCTTTTCCTTCTTGAAACTAAATGTTGTGCATATAAAAGAGTCAAAACTAGTGCTATGGTGGACAATTTGTTTATATAAAAAATACACAACAAACTATTTACATGAATTTTTACACAAAGTATTTACAAACCATTATAAAATTGTACATGTTTCTAGCAACATGCCAGTCATTGTAGCAGTCACATTTGGGTACAAAGGACAAAGGCACAGGAAGAGTACTTCACTGGTGTCTTTGCATGACACTGCCTGCACTTGAGACGACCAGCGGTGCAAGATCTGGTGATGTGCAACGGCCTGTGATGTGCTCTTCGTGGAGCAGGAGATACAGGTCTGGCTGTGGAGTGAGACACCAACTCTGCCAGCTCCTCAGCAAGGGTCTCTCTGAAAGCCCTCCTCTCTTGATGAGGTGCTGTCCTGCTGCTCCACTTTATGTGGCCCGCATCCGGCTCCCAATCGCTATCTGATTCAGTGAGAATAAATAAATGTAATTTACAAAGCTAGACACAACTTTTCCATCTCTTCTGTATTCTATATATATATAGTTTTTCTTTTCGACTGTGTAAATATGTATTATTGTATGTATATTTACTGTAAATACTGTATACTTTGCCAATGTACTATGGAACAAAGAGATGGGCCTACACCTCCCCATGAATTCAGCATTGTAACAAATAGATGGGCCTACCCTCCCCCACCTCCCGCATTGTAACAAATAGACTCTCAAACACAACATATATTCTTATTTTCAACTTATATTTATTGATTTATTTATATATGTATTTCACGTCCATTTATATATATATATATATATATAAATACATATTTACAGTAAATATACAAAACATCTATATAGCACGTCAATGGATCTGAAACAAACAATGAACTAAAACCTCACACACGCACAAACAAATACAAAAAACACACACACAAACGGTTCAAACACTCACTGAGGAAACACACGACAAAGGGTAATTACAAAATGTGTATTCATTATTCAAACTAAAGCTTATTTATGCGGAATATACAGTAATATGTTATAAAACACAAGAAAACACTTACTTGTCCAGAGCAATGTCTCATCTCTCCATAAACATTTCCTCTGCCTCCGAATTATCCGTATTGTTTTCAGAAATTTCATCTCCAAACTCATCATTTCCATAGTAAATGCCTTCTTATATCACATCCTGGGGTGAAAATCCTGTTTTTCGCGTCCGTTTCACCATATTTAAATCGCCAAATGTGTAAACAGTTCCAAAACAGCTCTCCAATATTTTTACGCACAGACGCACAAAACACTCCGTAATGGCAAGGCAATTTTGCGCACACACATTACAGAACCGTGCTCTAATCTTCCCACTAAAGCCGCATATCACTGTTTTCAGAATTTCATTGGCTATACGATGCGTCAGTCAATTCCACTCTTCGATGTAATTGGTTTGATCAGTAAACAAAGGAAAGTGGGTATGCCCTTACATTCGACACAGACTGTGGTTGGGTATTGAAGGCTTTGGACAGGACATGGAAGCTCCTATTGGTTCAAATGAGGTGTCAATCGAAAGGTCAGAGTGCGTGCTTCCATTTTGATACCGGATATAGGAAATGTTTACATCTGAACTGAAGTTATTACCGATAATATGTGAAAGTTTAGGTACAGCTGCCAGGTGCTTTGAAATGATGCAACAAGAGTCTGTGGATATTTATTGATGTAATAATGTGATTTGGACTAAACATTTTACTTGATTTGATCGTTTGGACATTTGACAATGAAACAACACCGTTTTTGTCGGGAAGTTATGGATCAGTGGAATACTATGAGGCTTCATAGGTGAGTTGCCTAAATTTTGTTATTGGTTGTTCATATGTTGGTGGTCTGACAGAGATATAGATTGTACCTGCTGTTGTGATTGTATCTTAAAATGGTTTATATCAATAGAAAATCAAGAAATGTAGCTTTCCAAAGATATGTGGCACGTTTACCAATGTACACACAGCAGTTTTGTTTATCGCATACTTCTATTTTGTACATTTAAGGGCCCGTCCGCGGGCTGTCTCAGTCCATAAAGTTAAATGCTGCCTCGAGCATATGGCTTAACCCAAAATTATGTATTAATAAGTCCCCTTTCTGCTGGTCAGAGTGGATTGTGAGTGATGTTAACACACTCAGTGACCTATATGAGAGTGAAGTGTTAAGATCCTTTGAAAATTTGGTTGAACATTTTGGGATTCCCTAATCTCATTTCTTTAGGTATTTACAGCTGCACCACCTGCTCTGTCCTGTTTTTAGGGAGTAGCATAAACCCCCTAAAGAGGCAGATACTCTGGGAGTGGTGATTACTGCTTTTGGAAAAGGTCATGATGCTTCAGTGTATTACTCCCTGCTAATTCAGTCAGTGGGATGGAACTTCTTTCAAGAGATTATGGGAGAAAGATTTAAACTTGGTATTGGAGGAGGTAGTGTGGGCTAGGATTAAAAAAAAATTCAAGTTTGCATCTAGAGATGCAAGGGTACACCTTATGCAATTCAAGATTTTACATAGTTTCTATTGGACCCACTGTATAGTATATAGGCTTGGTCTTAAAGACACATTCACCTGCTGGTGAGTCTGAAGCTGGGGACACAACCCATGTTTTTTGGTGGTGTGTTAAGATCCAAGAGTTTTGTGTTGCATATTGGGCATTCAAATGTAATTTTGCCCCAGACGATTGGGCGGTCATTGATGTAGGGGATAAATGCATGAAGATTTGGGTCCTGGCCGGTCTTTTGATTGGCAGACAGGTCATCGTTAGGGGATGGAAGTCAGCTGGAGCACCCTCGTTTCGCGAGTGGTGCAGCTATTTAGCCTTTTTGCAAGGCTCTCGTGGAGGGGCAGTGAAGGGATACTTGTTGATTTGAATGTGTGTGTTGCAACCCTTTTGTTTTTGAATGTATACTTTTTTTTTTTTATGTTTCTACATTTTTTGTAGAATTGCTAGTTGGAATTTGACCACTGGTGTGCCTGTTTGTGTCAGATGAGGGGGTTGATGTTCAGGGGGAAGGGTTGTAAATTTATAGAATTTGATTCCAAACATTGTTTGTATTTTTTTTAATATGTAATCAATAAAAATCATTAATAACAAAGAATCAGCCCAAGATACAAAAAGTGAGGCCGATGTTAAGTGTTAAGGCCAATAATAGAGCTGCCTTTAGGGAAAGAAGCTTTAATTCTATACTTTCAACTGGCTCAAAGGTAGGCTGAGAAAGCACATTCAGTACCACGGACAGATCCCATGACGGAACCAGTGGTTTTGACAACCTGTTTAAATGAAAAAGCTACTCGGTAGAGCTTTCCTTCCCCTCTCATTTCTGACCCCCGTGGGTGGAGAGCGGAGATGCAAACTGAGAGGCACTTGGGAAAATGGTGGCAACACTCCCATTAAATCGTTGTGTATGAACTATGTAACACAATACTTATGGTTTGATTCCCCTTCTGAGTCATCTTGGCTGGAGTGCTGGAAAAACAGAGTGAGACTCCACGAGTGCTGTTCACCCACTTGATGTCCCTTACCAGAATACTGGTTAGGTCTCCCATCTCTTCTTGTTCTCTTGAGGGATAGATGGATGATGTTTGGCCGCCGCCGCAAAAGAAGCCTTGCTTCTCGGCTTGTGCTGTGTCGGCTGTGCCCCTCCTTGCCCTAACTGCTGGGGCGGTGGGTGATGCCTGTCTGGGTTTTAAAACCAGATTATCCATCTCTAAAATAGGTTGTGAACGCAGAACGTAACGGCTGCAGTGGGGGAGCAGTGGATTTTCGGTTAAGGCAGGTTTCGAACGCTTGTCCATAATGTTTCCTCAAATCACACTGCAGCTTTGGGATCCACTGCGGCATTGAGGAAATCTGCCTTCTGCCTCTCAGACTGGCCAGACAGACCAAGCCAAATAACCTGTTCACCGACAATGGTGAGACCCATGCTACTGCTACAGCTCTGGACAGCCCTTCTTGACGAAAGTAGGTTGAGAGCCGCAATGACGCAGATCTCTTCCCATAGTGCTGCATCCGGTGCCCCTGCCTCAATTTGTTGGCCCATCTCCAACAACTTGGCCTGATATGCTGTGAGGAGTTAGGTGGCATTATTAGTGTTTGTGCTCATACTCTGACATAATTCACAGTGGTATTAATTGATTCTTGTCACTTCTACAATGTCAAATAAAGACAAAAAAGCCCATACGATTAATAATTAAAAAAAATACACACTTCTCCCCTAAAACAGAACAAAACTGACCCACTGGGCACGCTCTCACACACACACACACACACACACACACGCACAGCACAGGTGAGTCTGCCTCTCTGCTGCTTTGGAGTGTCCTCATATGTCAGCTGCACCTTCGGAGGTGTCCGATTATGGATGCTCTGTTTTATCACTTTCAGATAGATAATATTTCTCTGTGCATCCCCCTATCCTCTCCCCTCTTTGTTTTTGATTTCATTTTGTCCTTGATATGGCCCCCAACACCAGATAACAATCATTCATCCACTCCATAAAGAAAGAGAGAAAGAAGAGAGGGGGTTGGCTTGCCCAAATCAGAACATAAATGAGTTAAGATATTGAGTCATTAAACGAGGGATACGATTCATGAATACACTGAAATGATGCAAGTGTACACTCACCTAATTACCAAGCTTACTTGTACTGCTGTGATCACACCACAAGCATTTTGTGTGCTTGAATTGAACATGCAGATAAGCCTTCAAAGCTGTTTTACACACACATGGGTGTGCTCATTCGGGCGTGCATGTGTATTTACCTCATAAGGATTTACTATAATCTCTGAATAGTCATTTATTGAAATAGTCACTGTGTAAAATGCTTATCAAACTGACATGTCAGCTCTGTTTCTAAACCTAGTGAGCTGCCAAGTGCCTACTTAGACATTTACATTTAATTGCATCATAGGAATATCTTCTATGATCAATTGTGATCATAAAAGAAGAAAAACGTTTTGCCCAATTTCCAGTTGTATCAAGCTTAGTGAAAAAAAATTATTCAATGTGGCAAACAATGCGACAGAAATGTTAATTATAAATGTACCTAATTCAGTATCGAAGAAGCATGTATTGTTTGTAATCGAATTAACTTTTTTTTTTACCAATATTCGTTTTACCAATTGTTTCATATACTTACAACTTGCTAAAAGAAAATTGTATTGGAATCATTTGTGATTCAATGCATGCTATTTGTGTTGTTGCCTATGTATAGCTAATTGATCAATAATGAGGTTCCAATTATGTTCAGGGGCATCCACATGTTTCACATCTGTGTTGCTAAATACTTTGAATGATATGATTGAACCTTCAGTGCTGTGCTTCTGTAAAGAATTGTAACATGACACTTAAAGTTTAAACTATTTTAGCTGTGACTGTTGCAGCTGACCTTTACTTTATGTTTGGTCCAACTTAACACCGTAGTGATTTACACACACATTTATACCTCGCTAATGATGTCTTTTTGAGGTCAAATCAAGAAGTAAAATATTTTAAAACTATTACATTTAATATTGACTCTTTAAGCTTTGATTGGCCTGCTGATTGGCCTGCTGACTGGCCTGCTGAGAATTTTTTTTTTATCAAAATATTAATTAGTGTCTTGACCAACACAAAACAGCTTTTGTTTTAAAGCTTATAAGCTGTACTTTAAAATGCATATAGGCATTATGACCAAAATTTTACAATTGCTTTGAAATTTGCAGAAAAATCATAATTGTTCCGTTTTGATAATTTATTAATAATTTTGAACTGTACATATTATTGTAATCGGTAAACCCATCAAACTGATAAAATAGCCATCTGTCATATGTCGTTGGAAAACTCAGAGTAAAATACAACTAGCCTATTTGTTTTACTCACAGACAAGAATATAACAAGTAACAATAAATCTTTAAAAACACCTCCAGAGCTTCAAGGGTTACATTTTTCATTATTTCTCTGTTTCTGAGCACCAAGAGAGCTCTTTAACTAATCTAAATTCACCAAGAACATCCAAGGTCTTAATAACAATTCCTCTTTACTTTAATTAATATATCAAAGCAATTGCCAGGACTTTTTTCTCTCCTCCATACCAATAGATTTCAGT
The DNA here is from genome assembly GCF_025860055.1 of Xyrauchen texanus. NCBI lineage: Eukaryota > Metazoa > Chordata > Actinopteri > Cypriniformes > Catostomidae > Xyrauchen > Xyrauchen texanus. The sequence continues at coordinate 30,319,448 of NC_068291.1, read as the reverse complement.
GGCACTTGACGCTGTTTTTGAGCATAAAAGACCATATTGTTGCTTGACTTGTTACTCTGGTTCCTCTGTGCTGCTTTGGTTCTGGAATGGGCATTTCAGCTGTTATTGGGTTGTGTCTTTCAGCTGCTTCACCGCACCAGGCAGTTATGAGGCTGGTATATTACCTCTGTTTTCCAAAACGGACATTGAACAGCCTGTTTCCATGCCAACCAGACCATCATTCAGAAGGATAAAAGGCCTTGATGGTCTGTCATTTGGGCAGAGCCGAGCCAGGCTGGGCATTGACCGGTACAGCGCAGAAGCTTTTGCACGACTCCTGTTCACTGTGATGAATCATGAGGTATTGAGCCCAAATGAGGAGAGCTTTTGGATGGTGAGAGGAGATGTAGGGAACAGAGCTCTCTCATCCCCACAGACATCTGCATTCAGCGGTTGAATGAGAGAGACCTGTGACGTCAATTATATGGATGTGGTACATGGGTTTTGTCAGACACAAGTGCAGTTGAATCTTAAATAGCCTCTACCTCACACACACAAACAGACATTTAAAGTGTGATACGTCCACACAGATTCAAACACACACAATTTAATAAACAGCAGGACACACCGCTATCTCCCTCTCTCACTCATACACATACATACGCCCTCCGAGGCAGTCAGGCAGGGTAATAAATGGTGGACTGATGACGTCAGAACAGGGAGAGATAAAACAAGCACGTACACACTCCTTCCCACACTTTCTTTCCTGCATGGATTCAAGCACGCTGATATTTGGTTGCTCTTTAAGGGATAGTTCACTCAAAAATTTAAAGTGTCATTTACTCCAAATTAATATGACTTATTGTCTTTGGTGGAACAGAAAAGGATTGTTAGCCTCTGTCACCTGTTACTTTAATTGTATGGAGAAAAAATATGCGATGAAAGTGAATGGATAAAACGTTTTTCCTTTTGTGTCTTATTGATTTGAAACAAAATAAGGGGGAATAAATTGACATACTTTTTTCTGTGAACTATTCCTATAAATGGCAATTCTGTGCCCATCACCTTTTTGTTTTCTCACTCTCTCTTCCAAGATCATTACATATGTTCTTTTGGAAACTGAATGAATATGAAACAAACTTGGCATTATGGGCCAGCCTGTAACAGTCACATGTCTGGTTGGTGACCTTTGTGTGCATGAGCGAGAGATGGATATATCAAGGATGGATGAAGCAAGACAGTGAAAGAGAGAGATATAAGGCCGGTGATCTAACTTCGTGAGGTTGAGCTCAGAGCCGGCAAGTGGTGTGCAGAGGCCTCTGGGGTTTCCATGGCAACACTGGCAAGACCATCGATCACACACACTCATTCCTGAATCCCTGTCGCCTGCGCTTGTTCTCTTCCCTCAATAAGTTTGATCCATGTAGTGTCTCACTTTCACGAGCTAAAGTCCACGTCTTAATCCTGTAGAAATTGTGTGCATTATCATAGAGACAACAGGTTAATTTTTTTGGTTTTCAAGTAGCTGTTTATTAGGGTGTTTTAACTCGAGAGCTTTTGATGTGCAAATGAAAATTTGACATCGAAGTTCCGTTTTAGTTGGTGAAAAACTGTTTTTACAAACTTGAGTGCACACCAAAGGACCACACTCAAGTCTTGCAAATTAGATAAATGATAAATCATTTATCTAATTTAGTATCTGGAATCTGGCCTAAACATGCATATGAAAATGCAAGCCCTTTGAAATTGCATTGCTAACACAAAGTCCGGTTGAACATGCTTAATCGGCATTCTTGCCACTAGTCCAGAGGTGCCCAATACGTTGATTGTGATCTACCAGTCGATCGCAAAGGCAATGCTGGTAGATCGCACAAAATGTAAATTTACTTTCGTTAAATTTTAATAAAATAAATATAATATCTTTCCATCTTTTAGTTTCTGTCTGACTTGCACTTGACGAGTAAATATTGACCAGGCGATGTTTTGTTTATACTTGTTGCTATGACAACTAGGTTTGCTCATACGCGCCTTCCAAGGACTTCTGAGAACATAGTGCGAAAGTGCGATACTACTGCCCGGATTAGGCAAAACTGAATTGGAATCAGACAGTTTTGCCTAATCCGGGCAGTAGCATCGCAATTTCGCGCTATGTTCTCAGAAGTCCTTGGAAGGCACGTATGCGCAAACCGAGTTGTCATGGCAACTGAATAAACAAAACCTCGCCTGGTCAATATTTACTCGTCATCAGAATAAGGTAAATGCCCTGGCTATTGTAATCTATTGTGCTGTAGGTGTTTTGGGTTTAGTTTTAAAACTGAATGATATCAACATTGAACATTATTATATATTTTTTTATTAATTAGAAGATGAATTCCATTTAGGGATACATGCAGTAGTCCCAACAAGCATTTTCTTGTTTAAATGAAACTGTGTTTTTTAGTTGGTAGATCTTATTGAGTTGGTCATTTAAAAGTACATCATCACACAAAAAAGTGTGGGCACCCCTGCACTAGTCGATGACTGGTATGCATTTAGAAGTCTCAGATTGCACAGCAGACAGTTGTGTAGTATGCGCACTCCTGCGACTCGCTCCAAGTCACAGATGTTACTACACAGATTTTCAGCTGGGTTTTTTCCTTCTGTTTTGTGCAAATCAGAGCAATAACGTATTCTTTTTCATGTTGTTTGTTGACAAGTTTAATACATTTGGGGATTGTAGTTTCAGTTGGGGATGAATGGTGGTGTAGTTGATATACCCAGTCTGCAATTAATTGTATAGTGTGCGCCCCAACACAACAGAAGTGCAGACGAAGTCTTGTAGCGTGTGCTTGGCTTAAATTGCTATAAGAGCTGTCAAAATGTACACGTCAGCATGCGATTCATTTGAAAAGTTTAAAAAAAAAAATCTTAATCACGATAAATGCATTTAGCATTAATACAGGATAATCCAGCATAAAGATTGGTTGGAAGGGCGGAACCTTTGTCTGCCCGGAAAGAAGCTATTAACACTATTTGTTGTACAAAACAAACCTAGATGGAACTTGACAGAAATAAAGTATTTTTTAGCCTAAGGCAGGTGCATTTTAATTACCACAGAAGCATGCCAAGTCTTAACTATAACCAAAATCCAGAATGACATGTTTTTTCTGCAAGCGCTTTTCAAGTGGAGTTCAAAGCGGCCCTTGATGATGGCACTGACATCCTGAAGTGAATCATGAATGCAGCTTCACAATTGCTGTAACAAAGTGGATAGCCACAGTCTGCTGGCTGATTAATATTGTGGAGGATGAGAGTTTAAGAGATTTTGTGCCCATTGCAATGAATATGCAACCCGACCCATGTGGGGACTAGCTCTTTCAATTAGTCAACTCTCACTTAGAATTTGGGAAATATTTAATTGGTGAATTGAATTGGTGATATTTTAGTGCATTTCTATCTTTATACTGTGGAAGGCGTTGTTTAGAAAATGTTAGTAAAGCATTATATTGTTACATATTGTTTTGTTTTCTTGAAGGAAATAAATGCATTTTAACAGGAAAAAGTGACTGTGAATAATCACGATAAAAAAATGACAGCATGACTGACAGCACTACTATAAAATATATATTTTTGGCAACTCCTTATCCTGAGTCTATCTGAAGTAGTAAACAGCTGCCGCTTGTGCTTATCATGAAGCTTGTTGACGCATTGTGTAATCGAATATTAGCTTGGACCAAACAAAACAAGTGAAAATAATTTGAGATGTTGAATGACGTAGTGTGAAGGCCATTAACAGTTCCTCTCACGTATGTTTAATTCGGCAGCACGTCACTCTTTATGACAATGAGTGAGTTGGAGAGGAAAAATAAGCAAGAGTAGAGAGAGACTAAATCAAGTGAGTCAGCTCTCACCTTCGGACAGAGATTGAGTAGAAGGATCTTTGAGGAAGTGTGTATCTGTGTCCAATGCTGTCTTCTGTTTATGGTCTGTGTCACCGAAAAGGTGACTTTGTTTGTATTAATATACATGGACAGGCAACGACTACTGGTTATCTGTGCAGTACAATGATCTAGTCTTTCTAATCGAATAGGTCACTGGAGTCCCAATCCAAACTCGCAACAAGTCTATAAAGCACACAGATTGTTTTTTAGATTGTTTTCCAGTGTTAGTAAAATAGGATATGCAGTTTGCGTTTGATGTATGGGCTCTAAAGCAATTGACTCACAAGTCTCTTTTCCAAGAATGGTGCTAGATGTGTTTATTTGCATTAACTTTTTGCATTTGTGATTTGTGTTTAGGTCATTCATAGGCACTTCTATCTGAAGCGAGCAGAGATCGTGGCACAGTGTGAGGGCTGGATCTGTGATATTCAGCAGTACAGCAGTGATAAGAGAGTGGGCCGAACCATGTCTCACCACGCAGCTGCACTAAAGGTGAGAGAGATGCATACATTGTACAGTTCTGTGCAAAAGTCTTAAGCACATTAGATGTTTCACAAAAACATTTGTCTTAAGATGGTTATTTTTTTATCTTCTGCTTTAGTGTGTCGATAGGAAATATACATTTTAGATTTCCAGACCATTGCTTTTGCAAATAGAATAGAATAATGAACAGAGCCCAGATCTCAACATCATTGAGTCAGTCTGGGATTACATGAAGAAACAGAAGCAATTGAGAAAACTCTTAATACATAAAACTGTGGCAAGTTCTCCCAAGATGCTTGGAACAACCGATCTGTCAACAGTCTTGAAAAACTATGCAAGTGTACCTAGGAGAATTGCAGTTGTTTTAAAGGCATAATATTGATTTCGTTTTGTTTGCTGCTCTTTTTAAGTTAATTGGTTAAAAACAAATATTCATGACATTATTTTTGAAAAAAATCCTCACTATTCAACATTTTAAACAACTGCACTGTATATTCATTGAATTGATAATTTGTCAGCAACAGCCATGTCAAATTCCTCATGAGTGCAATGATGGATGGCCAATAAAAACTATTCTATTGTTCAGCCTTTATAGAGCACAAAATTAGGGTTACAGAAGTAAAAATCCCATTCATTTCTCTGGTTAAGAAACCATAAGTGGAGAACTACCATGTTGTTTTGAGGTTGATTTAGTGTTAAAACCTAGAGGATCCATAGCCTAGCGGGCTGTGCTCATGACTTTATGGTGCTGATGCATTGCAGGTGACCCGAGTTCAAGTCCTGGCTCCTGAGGTCCGCAGTAGCCATCCATTCCCATAAAGCATTGCAAAACATTTAAATGAGTATGTCTCCCACTCTTAAACAATTTATATATTTGTATATGTTGGAATATTTTTAAATAAACTTCAAATAATTCAGATTAGCAATTTTTATTGATTCACATATACAAACACCGTAAAAAACAAAACATTTATACATAGAATCAATCTTAACCCACACTATTACCTCCCAATCCCACCGTGACCCCAACAGCATCACGGTGGTCTGAAATGACATAAACACACACAAAAATATAAATAGATAAACAAATTAAAAAAATATATCTAATAATATAAATAATAAAAACCCAACTGTTTATGTGTCTGCTTTCAAAGTCTGGGGCAAAATGATACCCAAGTGCTTAACACTTTGCACACAAGACTCTGAACCTTTAGCCCAAACTTCTGTATCTTAACACACCCCCAAAAGACATGGGTTATATCTCCGTCCTCTGATTGGCATCTGATTGTGTGTCTTTAAGACCAAGCCTATACAATTTAGAGGGGGTACAATATAACCAATGTAAAATCTTAAATTGTATAAGGGGCACCCTTGCATCTCTAGATACAGATTTTATGTTTTTTATAATCCTAGCCTTCTCCAATTCCAAGTTTAAATCTTTCTCCCATAATCTCTTTGAGAGTTTCGACCTGCCCACATCAGTCGAAAACATTTTATTAAGGGGTCAAAATGAACTCTAAATCGGACAAATTTGCTGGGAATAAGATACCCAAATACTTAATGCCCTGTTTGGGCTACTGAAAGGTGCCTGGCTGGAAGGCCATTACTGGACTGTACCCTGTCAGAGCCAAAGCTTTGGATTTAGACCAAATGACTTTGTATCCTGAGAATTTGGAAAAGGAATTAATAATTCTGTGGAGGCAAGGCATAGATCTAGTAGGGTCCGAAACGAATAATAAAATATCATCTGCGTAAAGCAGAAGCTTATGCGCTACACCTCCTGCCATCACCCCTGGAAAATCATCCTCCTTATCTCAGCTGCTAATGGTTACAGTGCAAAACAGAACAATAATGGGGAAAGAGGGCAACCCTGACAGGTGCCCCTATTCAGAGTAAAATAATCTGAAATTAATCAATTTGTTTGTACCGCTGCTACAGGCTGTGTCTATAATGTAACTTAATGCATTCAGTAAACGTACTCCCAAACCCATACATGTCCAAAATCTTAAAGATAATCCCATTCTACCATATCAAATGCCTTTTCGACATCAAGTGAGATGGCAGCGATCAGAGTCTGATCATTAGCCACTGACCACATGATATTGATTAACGCCTAATGTTATCAGAAGAGCAGCGGCCCTGAATAAACCCTACCTAATCTGTATGTATAAGAGATGTCATAACTTAATAGAATAGCAAGAATTTTTGACAAAATTTTGACATCTTGCTGGATCAGGGAAATTGGATGTTAACTGTTACACTTGCTTGGAACTTTGTCCTTTTTAAGAATCAGACTTATCCAAGCTTGTGTCATGGTTGGCTGAAGCTTTAAATTCTTTAATGATTCTGCATAAACTTCTAACAAAAGTGGAGCCAGTTCTGTAGCATAAGATCTAAAAAATTCAGCAGCAAAATCAACTGGCCCCTGAGCCTTGCCTGTAGTTAAGGCCTTAGTTACCTCGTCAAGGTCCTCCAAGTTTATCTCAGAATCAAGAGTGTTTTTTGCTCAGTCGTCAATTTAGGGAGTTGTAATGGTTCCACAAATTTTCTAATATCTTCATCAGTAGACGAAGAACTATAAAGATCAAGATATAACTCTTTAAAGGCATTATTAATATCAATGGCCAAGGTAAAAATTTCACAGAGGGAATGGTAGAAAAGACACTTTCTGCTTTATAAATCTAGCCAAAAGCTTCCCTGCTTTGTCCCCTGACTCAAAATATGACTGTCTTGCCCTGAATAACCAAAACTCCACCTTCTGCAACAAAATAGTATTATATCTGTATTTCAATCGGGTAAATTCTCTGAGGCCATCAGACGACATTCGGTGCTTCAGCTCTGCCTTAGCCCTTTTACTATTCCCTTCCAACTTCTAGTTCTCGTGCTTTGGATTTATTGCTAAATAAGTCATACTGTATGATCCGACCCCTATCAACTGCCTTAAGTGCCTCCAAAGCCATGCCCACAGAAGATATTGAGGATCAGTTGGTCTCCATATAAACATTGATTTCAGTCTTTAGCATTTGTTGGAAATCAGGATTTTGCGAAATGGATACATTAAAGCGCAACTATATGATTTATTTTTATTTTAACTCACCAGGGTGTGATCGAGACTAAAATGTTTCCAATTGAGCAATCGACGACAGATGAAATGAGGGACTTTGATATAAATAAAAAAATCTATTCTAGAATAAATCTTATGGACTGATGAAAACAAATGTATAGTCTCTAACAGATTGGTTCAAAAGTCTCCAAATATTTGTAAGACCAAGATGTTTACACATCCTGTGAAGTGTCACTGTTGCTCTAGGGGGCTTACACACTTTTGCTTCACTATGATCAAGGACTGAGTCCATCAAAAGATTTAAGTCTCCTCCCAATATTATATCATAAGGGGTGCCAGCGGCTTGCAACAACTCAAGATCTCTAAGAAAGCCCTGATCATCAGCGTTAGGCGTGTAAAATCTAGCCAAATTCAGCCTTTGCCCCTGAATTTCTGCTAAAACTATAATGACTCTTCTTAATTGATATTTGAATTTTAGATGTTTATTTATCAATATATTGACCCCCCTGCTGTTACTTGAGCCAACACTAAAGAAAACACGTCCACCCCATATTTTTCAGCTGCCTGTGGGGAAAGATGCATTTCGTGAAAAAACACTATCATATTTCTTACGTTTAAGAAAAGAAATAACCTACCTTCCTTTTTTTTAGGGTGCCCCAACCCATTCACATTCCACGTGGAGAAAGTCAACCCACTCATATTAACATTTGACATTTTGATATAATAAAAATATAATTGTGCGTCAAAAACAAGATTACAAATACCACATTTCAACATTAGTGCATGACAGCGCCAACCAGCATCAATCCCTCTAAACTCAGAAGGTCCATGTACGCCTACAAGAGCCCCCGTGACAACTTTGCCATCGGATTGATACATTTTGTCTCACACATTTGCGAGGAAAATTACATAACAGAAAATACTTTTGTAAAACAAACCGCAGCTGATAGGCAGAGTAAACACGAAGAACGTGTAGATTCATTCACAGAACTGTCTTGAAGGTGTGTTTCTCCACAAAACAAATTCCATCCGATTTAAAGCCATTCAGTTCCTCGGACAGACAAACAATTGTTCAGTGAGCTGGCGGTTTATGAATGCAGAAGATGATGTAATCATTCCAATGACCTGCAAAAATACCCCACAAAAACATATTCCAGCCAGCAGGAGGCATAACCTCAAAGAACGAACGGATTCATCCACAACTGTTCCAAAGCAGTGTTATTCCACAAAACAAACTCCAGCCGCAAGGCGGCACTAGCACAAAAAGAAACAAACAGGCATCCCGGTTCCTCGGATGGTCAAGAGTCAAATTCACTCGAAGGTCACGTAAAAAAATTAATAAATAGATATACATACCATGACTTACTCAGTCCATCAACATTATAAAAGACATCCTTTGTGTGGGCATGTGGATATTTGGCGGTCATCCATAGTGTCCATTCTCAATCTAGCCAGAAACATCTGTGTAAAAGCGATCTTGCATCAATCCAAAAGTCCCTTGGAGTGTAATTCCACAAAACAAAATCCAGCCACTAGGCAGACCCAACACAAAAAGAAACAAAAATGACGCCCTGCTTCCTTAGACAGTCGAGTCAATATCTAGCGAGTCGATCCACTCACATGGAAAACACCCAATCGTTTACTCACTCATTGTTTCTATACCTGACAGTGGTTGTTTGGGGCATAAAAATACTTTGTGGCCATCTTTGGTGTCTATTCTCAGTTTGGCTGGAAACATCAGTGCAAAAGTGTTCTTTCGTTGATGTAAAGGTTTCTTCCATTCCTTGAATCGATCATGTTTCTCTCTTGTCGAATTCACAAAGTCCGGGAACAAGAAAATATTGTGATTCTTCCAAGAAAGTTTTCTTTTGCTCCTCGCCTGGTGCAACATGAGATCTTTTTCAGATGATCTCAGACATTTGGCCAGAATTGATCAGGGTCTGTCTACCTCAGCAGATCTGCGAGCCAGGACTCTCTGAGCTCGCTCGATTTCCATCTTATGGCCTGTTATGCCTAGCAGACTCAGGAAGAGCTCGTCCAGGAATTTCACCATATCTCTGCCTTCATGCTCAGGAATTCCAACAATCTATATATTGTTCTTTTGGCTCCTATTTTCCAAATCTTCCAGTTTTTCCAAAATTCTTTCCAAGTCTGTTTTGGTCGCGGGTGGATTAGCAGTTAATTCCCTTTCTGATGACTGTAGATAATCGATCCATTTCTCAACATCTGCCTCTCTTGTAACAGCTCGGAGAATTGTTGTTTCCATTGCCATAATCGATCGATTAGTCAGCAACAACCTTCGTCAGCATCACAAACATGTTGGACAGTTGATGCCGATTTTCCCACTCTGACCCTGGTCTGCAGGCCCGTCAGAGATTTAATCTTGAGCATGTCAGTGTCTTTTAATGTCTCCAGAGCCTGAAGATTTTGACTTCTTTTCCATGTTTACTTCAGAGCAAATATGTAAACGGGTGTATCGAATCTCACTGGATTATAACATGAAAATAATAAAAGAATTAGCAAAGTGCGCAGAGCTCGTCTTTACATGTCTGCTCCTCACATGGCATCACATAGGTCTCCCTTCTTCATTGCCTTTAGTTTTAAAAGTGTAATTTCTGTGAATTTTCTGTGAAAAATGTCTAGAATTTTTTAATATAAATGTTCTTTTTAAATAGTTTTTTCAAACACCGCCTCCACCATTTGGTCACTATTGGTCTCTATTGTGCCCATTGTTGTCTTTGCATAACCGATTCCATGCTCTTCCATGTTTTTTTTGTATTTTTGCAGAGACACACAGCTCAGCTCAGAGAGGAACTGCTGAAACTTCCCTGTCCTGAAGGCCTGGAGCCGGACGGGGAGGAGTTTTCCGAAAAGAGCAACTCGCTCATGGTCAAAGAGCTGCCCAGTCAGGACATAGAGAAGCAGACTGAGAGCCAAGACGCCCACTGCAGCGACGGCCAGCTATGATCGTTCCCTCCTGAAGCCCCGCCCACCACCTTAGACTATCCATTGATATTGAAAAGACTGGATGGCTCTCATGATTAAGCCATCTTTTTGTCAATATTTGTATGTAAGAATCTAATTATGTTATAGCATAAAATGAGAGGACAGAAAAAACAAAGAAAATACAAGGAAATGAAACTGCTTACAAACACCCATCAACACAAGATGAACCGCTGAACTTTGCTGCGCCCTAAAGAATACAAAGGTGCTGATAAAGATCTTTTTATTTACCTGTAAAAGAGTATAAACTTTTTTTGTGCTTTTTTCTTTATTTTTCCAAATTGTTAAATAACCACTGATTGATGTTATTAAACTTGTTTATGTAAGCAAGATGAAAGCCGAAATCACAGTATATTTAAGGGAACTGCCTTTAGTGGAGAATGTTTACCAAATGTTAATTTCTCTTTCCTTTTTTTTTTCTTTTATTTGACTGTTAGTGCAAGGACAGTTGTAAGTAAGAATATACTGGTAATTCTTTAAGCAAGCTATTTAAAAGAAAACCTTAACGAACACACCAATATACCCACTTTTGAGTTCCCTCAATCCTCTGGTGACCGCTGACAGTGCTTTGGTTTCTACAAACTTGTGTGTACTTCAGTAATAAAGCCTGACATGGACTTTCAGAAGTGCTCTTATGACTGGATGCTCTTGTTCAGGCTAATCAATAGCACATTTTATTTTTGCCCTCTCTCTGCTTTTAAGTGCAAGTTTAATAAATGCAGCCTGTTTTACTTTTTTGGGAAATATATATTAATATTGGTCTGTGGACAAGATGTGGTGAAGTGTGTGTGTGTGTGTGTGTGTGTCGTGCAGATATACATTTTATCCTCTTATTTTTTTGTGTCTCCATCTTGAGTTAGTCATAATTACAATGTACTCTAGATGACAAGATTAAGTTAAACATTTTAAATGTTTTTTGTTTGTTTTTTTTTACACTTGAAAAACACATTTTAAGTATGTACTGTACCAATATAGTATACCAATATAAGGTCTTTCATTTAGTGTTCTTCAGTGTTGGGTGAACTGCTCTAAAAAAAGGAATCCATTACAGATTACTAATTACTTCTCTCAAAATGTAATCACAAATTACTTTTTTTAGTTTAAAAAAAAAAAAACATTTTAAATTGAAAAGTAAATTTTTCCACTACACAAATTCAAATTAATGTCTACATGCCCTTCCGCTCTCACAGAAATGCAAGTTTTAAATATATCCTACATATTATTTAGAAATATGTAACCCAAGTAGTTTACTTATTGAAAGTCTGTAATCTGATTACAAGAATGTAAAATGTAATATTACCCTACTTTTTGATTATGATTACAGTAACTAATTACTGTAATCCGATTAAACCCAACGCTGGTTCCATGAGTCTGTAAGGGTGATACTCCAATGAATATCTAGGGTGTTTCACCCCCCAAATTAAAAAGGTAGATATTGCATTAAAAAAATATAGATTATTGTGAATTAAGCACATCTACCCACCAAATTTGCATTAATGTAAAGTGAAAATTCTCGATTTAAATTTTTTTAAATCATCCTTTTTGGGGTGAAATTTGACCCTGACATTTCTTGAAAATTTTCAGGACATTTTCAGAAGGACTGCAGAAAAATTACAAGTTAGATCCATTTGAATTTAGTTCTCAACTGTAAATGAGTGTAGAAATACGAGTAGGAATTTCAATGTTAAAAAGGATTCACTTTCCAAACTGAAGCAATTTCAGTTTGGGGTCATTTTAATTTTTTTAAATAAGTGCTGTGGTTTTGATCTCTAAAGACTTTGTGAGACAAAAAAGAATTGAGTAAACAGAGATACATGCTTCTTTGTTCAATCATCTCCACATCTAACTGTTTCTCATCTTGAGAGTGGCTGTTTTAGGAATCTCACTGACAAACATGAAGAAGTATGAATGAAGGTGTGCATACTACCTCTACATTATTGGTCTAGTTTATTTGGGGAATGCAATTGCAATCCTGAGAGCTGAGCATTAATGGCCTGACAAATTTTATTCCCAAACATGTACTGTATGCGCTCAGTGCTTGGATGGATTCTCCCAAGTTGGCTATGATCGCCAAGGTCATGATGTTTTTCTCCAAGCTGTATGTGAGCAGAGGGGGCTGTTTCTGTCCTCTCTATTCGAATTAATCATAAGAATGGTGGACGTATAGCCTTGTTCCAGGATTTTATTGTATCCTGCATTGAAGATCTATAAGTTCGGTTGTCAAATACGTAGATACAACAGAGGAGTTTTTCTCTGGACTCCATGGGTAATATAACAACTCTGACACAGCTTGAACCCTCAATGTTTTCACATAATTTGTGTTTTTGTGTTTTTCAAGTGTATTAGCCATAGTGGTTATGAAGAAATCATAATGGTTTGCAGCATGTTGATGAGTCCAGGCTTAGGGTTAAGCCCTGATGGATGGATTCAGTTACTCAGACAGAACCACAAGTCAAAGAAAGGTTTTATCCATCTTCCTGTTGTTACTCTTCCTCTCTCTCTGTTCTTGACGAAAATGTACCTTTTGACTTATTTGGAGACCAAAGCAAATGTTATTTCTGTGATCCCTTTTGCTCCAATAGCAAAAGTAAAAATCTACTATTACATTTCTTTTACTTTCCAAAAGAGGAAATAAAATATAGCACGGTGGATTACAACAAAGAGAAAGATTGCGAGAAAGATGCCAAATTTAGTGTCAACTTGATTGTTGATACGTTTTACCATTGGCATTACATACACTACATTTACAAGTTGTGGTGGATTACTTAAAAATATTAATCCACTAAAAGTTACTAATCATTTCTCTTCCATTTTAATCAGATTACTTACTTCATTAAAAATAATCACACTACTAATTAAGTTACTTTCTAAAACACTCAGCACCTCACTTTTCTTCTTCACAATGACTCATAAAGGTGCCATTCATGTCTTCTACATAAATAATATATTAGAAATAAGCATAACCCTATAATGTACTTAAAAGTAATTACATTAATTGAAAGTCAGTAACTGTAATCTGATTACAAGAATTTAAAATGCAATGCATTAAACAATTTTTTTGACTTGAAAGTAATTAGGTAATAGTAACTAATAACCTTGTAATTGGATAACACCCAACAATGTTTACAAGCTTTTTGGGCACAATCAATTTGGCCGGTTGAAGCATTTAGCCATGTTTCCATTGATCATGGAAATAAATTAAAATGACATTTTTACTTGATATTTAGGTGTAGGGTTTGTGGTCATAAAATATGCATTCCTGTTGACTGTATGGCATGACTGACTTTACAACTCACTTTTGGCACCACTCGGTGGATTAGTTAAAATTTCTAACCCTAATTATGAACAACTGTAATTATGATGCTCGTGTAGCAAACACCATTTGAAAGAAGAGAATAAAGAAAAATAACAGCTTTAATAGAAGAAAATGCTAATGGACTATAACCCCATCCTACTTCCAGACTTCTATAAACATGGGGCACAGTCACAGATGGCAATCTGAGGGTATAGCAGATTCTTTTACCAACATGCATCTATTCTTCATCACATGGCAGAGACAGCGAGAGAGATAGAGAATAAAAGTGTTGCAGAAAGAACGAGTTTTGTATAATCTTCTATAAAGCATCAATTCTCAACCGCTGCTCTATTTCTTCTTAAGACTGCATGGATGTTCTCTTGATGTTTTTTTTCCTACTGAGCGATTTTCTCTCCACCTTTATCTGTTCATTGTAAGCTATTTCCTCTGCTGCGCTCTCCCTAGGGTGCTGTGTTTGTGTTGGAGTACAGCTCTCTGCACCCTGCTGGTGTTGCCTCTGCTGTGTCAGATTGCCGACACTTCCCTTTGTTCCCCAAACAAGCCACAACAGTCAAAGCTGCGCAACTGAAGACCTTGAAAAAGGCTTCAATCATATGAGAGCCGGTGTGCAGCTGACAGTTCGGTAAATGAGACTCCAGTGGCCAATGAGATAAATCTTTGCGAGTCCTTTGCATACTTTTTTTTATTACTCCAGCAGATACACAGAGTTCTGAGTCTATCGATTCCTAGAATAAATAATTTTTTCGATGTTTAAAGACTTTCTACTATCCCAGTTCAACAACTATAACAAAGCCATCCATAGTTAGATTATCTAAAAATGTGTAAACACTGTGGGGCTTTCAAAACATTGGCCTGTTTTTGTTTGAGCAGCCCAATCAATCCGCCATAGCAACACTGGCTCAACAAATAGCGTGAGTTTGGGCGGCCGGTACTATCATCCACTAGCAGATGGGGGGAGTATTTTGGACCCCATTTGAAAACGGACTATTTTTGCAGTATTTTTGGGCAGCTGGTGGCTCAGAAATGGGAGACTGATGATCTAGGTGTCGTAAAGAGAAAACTATACACTCTGTTCTCATAAAATAAAAGGCTCAGTGCCTTCATGAGGCTGCTGAATCATGAAATTGTGCTTTTCTTTTGTTTTTAATATGAGGCTTAGTCATTGACAGAGTCTACAGGAGCTTTAAACGGTATATAGAACTTTTGGGGAGTTAATATGAGTGAGTTGAGGGTACAAGGTCGTCATTGCTGCTGACCTTCATTATGAGTGATAGGGGACACTGCTAATATTGTTTCTGTTCATAATAGTTCTTCACATCACCAAAGTTTACCCTTAGATGAAGTAAATTAACATGTGTCACTTGAAGGAACATTCTTCATCTGCAGCAAGAAATGAGACCAGACCTTGACCTAATGATTAACATGATAAACCCATTATTTCCAATCCCATGACTCCTCCTTCTCCCAAACATTTCCTGACCGCTGGACTGTGTCGATCAATATATTAAAAAAACTGTGAAAATGAACCCCATTCTCTTTACATTTGTACTGTCTTTAGTCTTAAACTTGGGCTCAAATCACAGTTTAGGTGTGACTGGGTCTGAGGATAAATACTAATTTAGTACATAAAAACTATTGAATAAATAATCATTATTAATTATTTTCTCCTTAATGTGAATCACTTATGATGTATTCTTCTTCTTTTATAAGTCAAATAATTTAATATAAATGTAATTAAATACCTAATTAATTAAATACAAATAATTTATTATAACTAATAATAATAATACATTGAATAGTAGAATAAAAGGTAACACTTCATTTTACAGTGGCCATGTTACACATGTAGTGCGTTACTATTATCAATAGCCCTTACCCACGATAGTGCCATCTTTTTTAATGGATGCCATCTTTTTTTTCCATTTTTAATGGGAACGAAAAAGAGGCTGTTAGGGATAGACTTACCATTTATTCAATGGCACGCATGGTATAAAGCTCCTAGATAGCATCT
This sequence comes from Xyrauchen texanus, assembly GCF_025860055.1. NCBI lineage: Eukaryota > Metazoa > Chordata > Actinopteri > Cypriniformes > Catostomidae > Xyrauchen > Xyrauchen texanus. Next base: position 30,303,672 of record NC_068291.1, on the reverse strand, counting down.
GATTTTTCACAACTCATGCTTTCTGGAGTTTTTTTGTCTACTGATTGTTCTTGAAAGTTGTTTTTCAAACAGTACAAACCATTGAAGAGACTAGACTGCATATTCAGAAAGCTGTTTTGAAAACTACATTTATTTGAGCAATTTCGCTTGGTGGTGCAGAAATGACATACATCAGCTTTAAGACCAAAGTTTACTTCGGTTGTCTGTGTTGCTGATTGCTTCAGGCACAGTATGAATAATGCAAATTTTGTCATTAGCACAGTCTGCGGCCCAGATTTTATTGACCGTTGGACGCAGTACTCTGTGCACATTGTTGGCGCATGTGCTGGCTATTGACCGTACTAAAACAGTTTCACAAAGCATTTGTAGTGGGCATGCGTTGAACACATTCATATTCGTTTGCGGTCAGAAAAATATACTTTAAAACTAAAGGCAACATGGTTGGCTGGGCGCAATACGATCCAGAATGCAGAAAAACTAAGTATACCCGGGCCTTTATTCTTACCTTAACCATGGGTGTTAATGCTGCACCCTTTTGTAGTGGGCCCCACCCCCTTTTGGCGTAACCCCACCCCTTTCTAGATTTCCCCTGCCCATTTTTGGAGTATTCAGCCCCATTTGGACATTTTTGGGCCGCAGCAATACCTACTTGGAAATTTTTGGTGTTTGGGAACTTTTACAAGTAACATTACATTTGTTGTAATACATGTAACTAAATATTACAATGTTACTTTTTTATTTAAAGAAACGTTTTTGATTCTTTTACATTAAAAAGTGTTGGTACACTGTTTAAGAAAAATAGTAGCTCTGCGCATCATTTGAAGTGGATAACAGCCAACGGTCTGAGGAAGCTGTTAAAATGCAAGCACAAAATTATTTATATTCCACTTTTTACACAGGTTGCCCATTTATCATTAATGCCACATTAGAGTTGTAATATTTTAACTTTCAGTGTTTTTACAATGCTCCAGCTTCATATCTTTGTCATTAAATACCCTGTTTGTGCTCGGGTTGAGGTAATAAGCAGCAGGTAACTAACTTTGAGGTAAATTTAGACCATTCACCATGTTGGAACAGTTTTAGTTATATTAAATAGGCACATTCAACATAGGCAACTTCACTCTGATCACTATCATATTTTCCAAACTTTAACAGGATTTTGTTCAACTGCCGCTGGAGTGAGCCTGTGGAAGGTGCGGTGCCACATAAATGATTGAATCAAAAATATCTATCCTCACCAAAAAATATTGATTCTTACGTTTTTTAAACAAGGGATTCTTTTGTTACCATGAACCATACACTGCATGCCCAATTATTAGGCAAATTGTATTCCTCAGGATTAATTTAATTGTTGAACAAACACAATGCTCTCATTCAATTAAAAATGTTATTGAACCTCAAACCTGAATGTTTAATAAAGAAAAATTGAGTTTTGTCTTTCTCAGTGGTATATATTAGTGTGGACCATTATTAGGCAACTAAATTACAAAAATAATTTCTCCCAACTCAATTATTTATTCTCAATTTTTAGAGTAGCTACAACAAACATGTAACACAAAATAACAATTAAATAAATATTTTGGCCTTTCAAAAATATTCAGTGACCAATAAAGCAACCCTTCTTTTCAACAACTGCCATGAGCCGTCCATCCATGGAGTTTTTAGATCTGTTCACAATCAACTGAAGCAGCAACCACAGCCTCCCAAATGCTGTTCAAAGAGATGTATTGTCTTCCCTCACTGTAAATCTCACATTTGAGAAGGTCCCACAATTTCTCAGTAGGATTTGAGTCAGGTGAGGAAGGGGGGCCAAGTTATTATTTGGGCATCTTTGAGGCCCTTGCTGGCTAGCCAATTAGTGGAGTACTTGGATGCATGTGATGGAGCATCGTCCTGCATAAAGATCACGGCCTTCTTGAATGCTGAGGACTTATTCTTGAGCCACTGCTTGAATAAAGTACTTTCCAGAAACTGACAGTAGGTTTGAGAGTTGAGTTTCAGTCCATCTTCAACTCAAAAAGGTCCAACTACCTCATCCTTAAATGATAACAGCCCATACCAGTCAGTATCCCTCCTCCACCTTGCTGGCACCTGACTGGAAGTGGTGCCCTGTGTCCATTAGTGGTCCAGCCACAGGCCCATCCATCTGGTCCATCAAGAATCACTCTCATTTCATCAGTCCATAAAACATTTGAAAAAATCTGATTCATGTATTTCTTTGCCCAATCTTGACACTTCAACTTGTGATTATATTCAATGGTGGTTGTGTTTCAGCCTTCTTGACCTTGGCCATGTCTCTGAGCACTTGACACCTTGTACTTCTGGACACTCCAGGTAGGTTGTATGGTAGCATTGGAGGATAATGGGTTCCTTGTAGCTTCACGTTTAATTCTTCTCAAGTCTTTTGCAGTTAATTTGCGTCTTTTTTCTCCATGAGTTTTTTTACACCCCAGTTGACTATTCGCAACAAAACATTTAATTGTTAGGTGGTCACACCTCAATAGTTTAGCTATTTCAATAGTGTTGCATCCGTCTGAAAGGCATTTTACAATATTTGACTTGTCAGTGTCAGTTAAATCTCTTTTTTGGCATTTTTTACCTGAGTTTATGATGATGCCTAATAATTATGCACACCTTGATATAAAGTGTTCGTCACTTTCACCACACCCTCACACATTAAACAATACATACCACCTGAAAACTATTGAATCCAATAAGCATTCAAGTTTATATGGTTTTGAGTTGGAAAATGTGCATGGAAATAATAAGATCAGAATACTGACTTGCCTAATAATTGGGCACGCCGTGTAATCATGAGCTTCAAAGTTAAATAAAAATAATTAGGCTATATTAGCAAATAGCAGGATGGGAAATATTTCTTCTTCCGCTCATCTTATCATGCATAAATGCATGTTATGCAGAAGTGCTTATACCATCACAAGACTTGTTCAAACAAGAGGCTGCACCTTGCTGAGGTAATGAGAGAACAACAGGGAAACTGCTTCTTCACTAAACTCACACAATAATATATATAAAGGTCACATTTATTATACATAGTTTGTGTGACATTTAATACAAATTTATTTAAATTAAATGTTATTAGAACTCCCTGTGATGGACTGGCGACCTGTCCAGGGTGTCCCCCGCCTTTCGCCCAATGTTAGCTGGGATAGGCTCCAGCCCCCCGCGACCCTGTACACAGGATAAGCGGTTGACGATGGATGGATGGATGGATGGTTATTAGAACTTTGATAATGTTATGTAATTGTTGTTAATACATAATGATAAATACAAACTCAAAGTAACCATGGTTTTACAAAAGTAATATTGTAGTAGTAACCATGGTTAATTTTGTGGTAACTATGGTTTAACTAAATACCATTCTTAAACTATGGTTACTGTAGTAAACATGGTTAATTTTTGTAAGGGTAAACACAGCAGATGTCTAATCATTTTTTGTTAATGCTCATAAATGTAAAAATAAATAATATCAACTACTTATAACTGAAGTAATATTTAAAATGACCCATTTCAACAAAAAAAGTCAAGAAAAAAAAAATTGGTATCGGTATCGACGATATTAGACTTGATATTATTGGTATCAGATGGAAAAGTAATTAAGCGGTATCACCCAACCCTACTGGTAGTAAAACAGCCATCTTTGGAGTCACCAACCCCAACATTGCTTTAGAAAATATATTACATTTATTTTAGCAGTCAATGGTTTTCGTCAAGAAATATGGTCAATTTACATAAGAGGTAATGAATAGTATATTGACAGTTTTTCATTTTAAAGCAGTTGTTTTAAACTCTGTTAGATTTGGCTTATGTTTTTTTATTTCAGTTTTGCTTTTATTTCAATTGTATTTTGCGTTAACCTGCGCGTCTGGTCAGATCCTGACGCTCCCTGTGCTGCATCATTAAGTTACCCATAATACAGCGGTCTTCTGTCATGGCCGCTTACTGATGAATCTTACAGCACATGGACAAAAGTCTAACCCATAACTACAAACAGTGAACGGCAGCCGGTATAACAGCGGAGCACACGAGCTCTTCACATTTCACATTCACAACTGGAGCCGCTCTTGAGCGACGTGATGCGTGTTTTTCTTCTTTACTGAGTGTTGATGATGATGATGCTCGAGCTGGAGGCGGCGTTTCTGAGCGGACTGAGTCCGGACTGGAAACAGAGCAGCTTCAGCACCACAGTAAGAGACGAGAAACACTGGCGCCGACACACGGCAATGTCTTTGGGCTGAGGCGTGCGTTAGAGCTCTTTGGTTGGAAATTTGAGCTGCAATGCTTTTAAAATACTGAAGGTTTAAGATGGTTATGATAATATTAGCTGATATTAACGACTGTTAATGATCTGTCGTGAGCTGTATTTACTCGGCTCGGTTGCTAGTCTGAAAATATTGCTCGTTGGATCTTGGTCAGTGTTTGCTGAATACCTCTGATCGCAACAGTTGCACAGTACGCCGCACCGACACACTGAACAATCAAACAACGTCCAGGTGGACGTTAATACCCGTTGATTGAAACGAGCGGCTTTTGACAGCGTTCTGACATCATGACTACATGAGGCCGATGTGGTCCGCTTTAACGCATCGGAGAACAGCGGCAGCTCACGAGACGCGTTTGCGTCTGTTGATATACAGGTGAGCGCGTGTGTGTGTGATGAAGCGTTGTTAGGGGCCGTTCTGATCGAACTTTTTACTGCGCTAAAATGCTAGACGAATAGAGCAGAAGGCTCTCAAAACGCGTTTTTGACAGCTGAAGTTGTTTTGAACTTGAAACGGCGTCTAAAAACGCGCCACTCCTGCACGAAACGCTGGAAAAACGGCGAGAGGCAGCGTCAAAGACGTCCGTTTAGCAAATGTTTACATAGGAAACGAACGAAAAGCAGCGCAGACGCCTGAAAAATAACGCATTCTGAATGAACGGCTCCTTGCACATGTCCACTCTGCGTTCATACATTATTGGGTGTTTTAGGACGGGACGTGTTCTTGCGCCCTGTCTGCGCAATTCTTATTGTGGTCATTGTACACATTGTACCTTTTTTTTTTGCTGTTGTGTTTTTAAAGACTGTGTGTCAAGTTCAGAGAAGTTCAACTACTTGAGATTCCTGCGTTCTGTTACATTTCGAGCGCTCCGTCTACTGTTTTTCAACGCAAGAATTGTGGACGCTACGGTTCGTTGGACGATCATAGCTGCAGGACAAACTGTTAAACATTAAAGCAAAGAGAATTAAGCAAGCAAAGTGCAACGGCTTACTTGTTTTTAAAATGCTATATTGCATGCCTCTTATTTAATGCATTATTCATGTCACTGTAATGTGCTGTTAGTGGCATGACAAACAGTTGTACATTTGTATATTGTAATTGTGCATTTATATACATACTATATTGCATATTGCAATCCTCCCCCTTGCATCCTCAGATCTGTCTTGCTGTCTCTCTACAGCTACCCCTTGCTCTGAACATTAAGCTCAGATGTGATTCATGTGTAATTAACATGGTAGTTTCTGAGATGTGTCGATCTGATCTTAAGGAAAGCTATTTCTGTCCGTCCCCATTCAGTCACATTTCTTTACACCACTTTCTTCTTAGAAGAGATTGGCGTCTGAGTGCTTTCTGGAAACAAAGTGTTCTTCTAGAAATAGTGCATCTCTCTTCACTCGAATCAGAGGTGGCACTCTTTTGTATCTGCAAAGTGATGTAACTAATTCAAGATGTAATCTGAAATGCAATTTATTCTCTAAAATAAGAATCCCTTTAATTCAGTGTAGCTCTCCATGTGTACAATTTCCTCATGATTTCATTATTGTCAGGCATAGCAAGGCTAAATATGTATTTGCTTTTAACCCGTTGTTACATTTGTCATGTGTTTTAGGGTCAAGTAATGTACAGTTGAGGTCGACCGATAGTGGGTTTACGATAGGTGTGTGGTAAATGATAACTTTCTACTCTATGTAAAATATTGCTGAACATTATAACAAAATTAATCGTGCTCACGTTTTGTCTTTTGAAGTGATAAACTGAGCAAAAGCACAAACTCAGGCAGTATTTTCAAAAAAGTTGGTATTAAAATGAAATTATGATTTACTACTGATTATTAACTTATTTACCTACTTGGCAACAAAACCTCTTCGGAGCACTCATGATCTGACTGGAACAAATTGGACGCCAACCGCCCGTAAATAAACTCATGAGATATGCACAAAGTCATAAGAATTTGTTTTATTATTATTGAAAACGGCAAATTAACAGGAAAGATAAGCAGATTCAATCCTTCGCTTTGTAACATTGTTCTAATCATACAAAAAGCTAATGTTAGCATCCTCTCCATCTTGTCGGCAATGCAGTTCTCCAGTGCAGCAATTAGTTAAAAATGAATTATCGAATCACCTACTATTACATTTTGGTTGTCTTAAATTATGTATTATACCTTGACTATCTGTAATAATGTGTTCTATATACATACCATGGCTTTTCTCTGTCAATGATTTAAATCCACTTCTGAAGTGTCCGTCTCTCTGCATAGCCTAGTCACGTGACATAACAAACCTCTAAAGGGCGCAATTTTACTGTAAAATTTAGGAGATCCAGTCATAGAACCCTCCAACGACAACCACGGAGGAATTTTTAAAAGAAAAAAAAAGATACTATCGGCACCGATTCATCTGTAAAATAATATCGGTCGACCTCTAATGTGCAGTGGAGTGTTTTGGGAGACCTCAGCACAGACCCTTACAAAAATTTAAATAGATTTTTGGCAATATTCTGGCAAATATTGCTGCAAATTTGCTTCAAATAAAGAGATAATGTGATTTATAATAGTAATTTTGTTGTGTTCTTGGTGTTGGGGAAGCTAATTTGATACTGTAGTTTGGAAGGCTACACGCTACTTAACATTTAAAGTAATTAAACTACAGTTACATTGGCTTTTGAAGCTATTTAAGAGGGGGTGTCTCTTTAAATATAGAGCTATCCTTTGAAATAAGTTATAAGGCCACTTCTACGCTAATAGTTTTTGGTTGACAAGGCTTCAGTTTTGTTTTGTTTCCGGCTCTCATCCTCACTAGAACTGTGTTTTCCTGCATTAAGAACCAAAAATTTCGTTTTCAAACTAAAATGTATTAATGTGGATGTGGCTTAATTTGACACAAATCAAAGTTTTTTTTTGAATGAATGAATTCAATAATGAAAATAGCTTACAGCGGTTAAACTTAAACAAATGTAAACACAATACAACTAAAAACGAAATGCTGTGTTGTGCATGAATCATCCAAACGAACCTGCTCTGTCTTCAATTTTAAAATATCTGGGTATGGCACGAGACTCATCTTCTTGGTGGTAGCTCCTGAAAGGAACAGTGGCACGCTCCTTCCCTCCGTAGTGCTAGGGTCTTCTCCTTGGGCAAGAGAGAACAACCCTTGAGCAACCCCTCATGAGGGTTACAACATTCTTGTTTCCCTGTATTTCAGAGAGTAAATGTTTACTCATGCCAAATAGTGAAGAGTGGACATGGTTTATAATTCTCGAAGCGGTATCACCAGATTTGCCAATCACTAAACGTTCTCTATTTGCTATACACAAGGGTATCACAGCAATAGCAAGAACAGTGAATGAAGTGAAAAAGTTATGATCTCGACAAATTCTAGTGGAATGCTGTAAAAGGCCAATGCAGAGAATTTACTACGAACCACACACCTCGCTGGGGTTCAAATAAAGACATCACCTCATCCAACATTAAACTACAGCAAAGGAGTGATCCGCACCAAAGAATTGGATGATGTAGATGAAGATGAAATTACCTGTGAGCTCAAACCCCAAGGAGTAGTTCATGTGAAAAGAATAATAATCAAAAGAGAGGACAGAGTTATCAAAACTGGTATGTACATCCTCACTTTTAAAAAGCCTCTTCCCACAGAAAGAATTCAAATCGGATATCTGAGTGTCGCAGTGGATTTATTCATGCCCAATCCATTACAATGTTTTAAATGTCAAAAATATGGACATGGGTCAAACAGTTGCAAAAATAAAAACATCTGTTGCAAGTTGCAAAGCTGTCAAAAATGAACAAAATGCTGTAATTGTGCAGGAGACCATTCGGCTGCATCAAAAGATTGATCAAGGAGAAGGAAATGCAGAGAATCAGATGCACAAAGAAGATCAGCTACCCCGAGTAAAGGAAAATAGAAGATGCTGTCCCTTCTCAATCTCCACTGAGTAAAATACATGCTTCTGTTGTCAAGAAACTTGTGAAGACCATGGAATACCAAACAGGCTTCACCTGGATGCACAAAGATAAACCTCAACATGTAAACAGCAATAAATCTCTACCAAGGACCAAGAATACAGGAACCCAAAGTGAATCTATCTCAATCAATACTGTCTAATCAGAACTCAATAGAAAATCAAACTCATAGAAATACAAGAGGAGCGAGTTGTTCGCAAGCAAAAGAAGTCGAAATGAAAGTAAGGGATCGTCAGAGTAGAAGTCCATCCCCAAAAAGAAAAATTAGTGCAAATATTCCTATTTTTCCTACGTGAGAATGGAAAATATTTTTATCCAGTGGAACTTTGCAGAGTTGCAACGCCTAGCTACAATTCTCAACGCCCTACTAATAGACAGACCTCTGGTGGTACAGCCATTTTAATCAGAAACAATGTTATTCATAGTTGTATCAATGTGAACAGTCATTTACAGGTAACAGCAGTGTGTTTAACCCTGCTTAGAACCGTTAAAGTATGATCCATAAACATTCCACCAAATCTTACTGTAACACACAAGGACCTGGATGGCCTAGTAGCCCAACTCCCTTCTCCATATATACTCCTGGGAGACTTTAATAGTCACAACACTATGGGGAAATACACATTGTGACACCAAGGGTAAGAGGATGGAAGAATTCCTAGACAATCATGCCTTATGTCTCCTAAATGTTGGATCAAAATCAAGACATTGCAAAACCCATCAGGTCTGGTATCCATTACAATATGTAGATGACATTGTTATTTGCTACAGAAGCAAATCCATGAATAACATTGAACAGAAAATCCAGCTGACAATTAACAGAATGCAGTCCTGGTCAGTATACAATGTTTTTAAATTTTCAAAGATTAAAAGTGTTTGTATAAATTTTTGCCAGCTACGCTCTCTAAATCTTGACCCAGAGATATTCATGGATGGTGAACACATCAGAGTTGTTAAGGAAACCAAATTCCTTGGAGTAACTCTTGACAGTAAACTGAATTTTATCCCTCACATAAAGATTTTAAAAGCTAAATGTCTTAAAGCCTCAAACATTTTAATAGTTTTAGCTAAAACCAAATGGGTTTGAAGTGCAGAAAGTTCAGTTCTTTTAAATCTCTACAGAGCACTAATTCGATCATGCCTGGATTATGGAAGTATAGTGTATGGATCAGCTAAGAAATCATTTATCCGACTCTTGGACAGTACATCAAGGCAGACGTCTGGCATTAGGGGCCTTTAGCACATCACCAACTCAAAGTTTGTATGTAGAAGCAAATTAACTTTCTCTGGAGAACAGACACCTCAAACTAACCCTACAGTATACAACAAAGCTGAAAACAAACAAAGAAAACCCAGCCTACCATCCTGTTTTCTCACCCCTTCTTCAAGCCTGTGTGAACAAAAACCAATACATATCCATCCTTTTGGACTACGAATCAAACCACATTTACAAAATCTCAAAGCAGATCTGAGCATACTGGAACAGACACACTTCAGTAAAATTCCCCCCTGAAACTTTAAAAAACAAAAAATAATCTTAGATTTAACAAGAAACAAAACATCACCCAAATGACTTTCAACAACAACTCCTTTTCATAAGAGAAATGTTTCCATCACATATCCCTATATATACAGATGGATCAAAATCTGAAGACTATCTCATTTTTGATCAACCATAAAAAAAGGAATATCCATCCCCAGTCACAGCTCAATTTTTACAGCAGAGGCAAACGCTATCTTAGCACTGGACTTCATAAAGTCTATGCAACAGAGAAACTTTCTGATAATTTCAGATTCAAAATCATGTCTTCAAGCAGTGTCATCTTTAAAAAATGATCACCCAATGCTTGTAAATATTCTATGCAAACTGCTGGATTTGGAGGCCCAACATTTCAAAATCCGCTTCTGCTGGGAACCTGGACACTGTGGAATCCCAGGTAATGAGGAAGCAGACACTGCTGCAAAAGAGGCTTTATCAGCAGATTTAAAAAAAAATGTCCAATACCTCCCACTGACCTAAAACCTATAATAAATTAATATATTAACAACAAATGGCAAACTGAGTGGGATCAATAAACAATGAACAAACTCCATGAAATCAGCCCTATTTTTGGCAAAAGTAGTTCCTCTCTGTTTTCAAGATCATCTACACCCGCTGTCGAATAGGTCACTCCAGGATGACACACAAGTTTGTAATATTAGGAGAAGATTCACCAACATGTACCTTCGGCAGAAGAATCCATTATCCCTGAAACATGTTTTATTAGACTGTACTGGTCTTAACCCCATGAGAAACCTTTTTTTATTCAGTCAGCATTCTGAGATTTATAAAGTAAATCCAAATGGAATTTGAGAGTTTTTAGGACAAATATGTTTTAAAAGCCTTTTATAGAATTCCTTACACATTTCTCACCATGGAAATAGCCGTAGAAGCTGGTATGGCATTAAAAACAAACAACAAAATGTTAAAATATAAAAATTAGGTGAGAATTATGTTTGTCTGTTGAAGGCACTCGCACAGCATTTTTGCTAAAAAATGTGAACTTATGGGAACAAACATATTGTGTCCGAGTTTATGTTCAGCCAGTCTGATCTGTGTTTGTTCAGATGGAGGGGTGCTGTTGCAGTTGGTGTTTGAAGGAGATTTTGAGGCTGTGCAGCAGCTGTTGGGAGATGTTCTTGAAGAGGGTGACAGCATCGAGGCCTATTTGGAGAGCCTGGTGCTCTCTTACCTGAGCAGTGCCACAGAAGACCAAAGGAGTGATAGGTGAGGACTTTGATGGATTTTTCTTTGATCCCTCTTTGGATTGTACTTGTATACAGAATGTTTAGCTGTGATGTTCTGTACTATTATAGCTCATAAACCCAGCAAAATGTAACTACTATGAGAAATAATAAATAAGAAAAAATCTGTCTTTTATCTGCATTGGTGTTTTCACTGGAATTATTTGATGTTTATTAAGTATTTGCATGAATTCGTTTTTACATTTATTTAGCATTTATTAATGCTGCAGGCTAATTTTTGGGTGATTTAATTAAGAAAATTATTTAATCAATTTCATTGGAATATAAATGCAAGTGAAGACAAATTCAGTTTGGGACACTGAAGATTGTGTAAAAATCTGTATAATAACAGAACTCTGTATAATAACAGAACTAATAATATTTATGTGAGTTAAACTACTGCTTAAAGATGTCCTCAGTTATATTCAGTCATTGTGCCAATTACATCAGGGAGATTTGGTTTTATTGTAGTACATTTACTGTTAAATATCTTTTTAAATGACTTCTGTTGTGCAGACTGAAATGTCTTATTTATTGTGATTAATGGTTGTATTTGTCTCCTATAATCTGCTATGAATCAGCTGCTCTGTGTTTTATGGAAACCTGGCTGAGTGAAGCCATGCCGGATGGCACGTTTCATCTGCCAGGCTTCCAGCTGTTTAGAGCGGATCGTGTTGCGGAATCATTGGGGAAAATGAGAGGTGGCAGGATATGCTTTTACATCAATAAAAGTTGGTTTACAGATGTATCTGTGTTGAAGAAGATGTGCTGTCCTAATTTAGAAGCTCTCATCATCAACCTTAATCCTTTCTACTCACCGTGGGAGATTTCCTCATTCATTCTGGCGAGTGTTTATATCCCGCCACAAGTATGCGTGAACGCAGCGCTGCAACAGCTGGATGATTACGTCAGACATGCAGTAACAACACCCGAACTCACTTAGTATGGGTGGATTTTAACAAAGCAAACCTCACACATGAACTGCCCAAATACAAACAACACATCACATGTCCCACCAAAGAGAGAAATATACTGGACCACTGCTACACCAATTTAAAGGATGCATATCGATCTGTCCCACCTGCAGCTTTAGGACTGTCTGGTTCATCATCTCCCGACCTACAAGCAGAAACTAAAATCAGCTAAACCTGTAGTAAGGATGTAAAGAGAGGACCAATGAAGCAGAGCTGGAACTACAAGCCTACTTTGAATACACTGATTGGAGTGTTTTTGAAGCTGCAGCCACAGACCCGGACAAGCTCACTATGACATCATATATCAGTTTCTGTGAGGATTTGTGCATCCCTACAAGGACTTTTTTTTTTATCATTCAGTAATGATAAACCATGGTTTTCAGCCACCACAGCATGCTGAACAGCACTGTGGCAGTGGTGGAGTTATTCGGTTTCCTGGGCTCTACCATCTCTCAATGCCTGAAGTGGGACACCCACATAGACTCCATTGTGAAGAATGCTCAGAAGAGGTTGTACTTCCTTTGTCAGCTGAGGAAGTTCAACCTGCCACAGGAGCTGCTGACACAGTTCTACTCGGCCATCATTGAGCCATTTGTACATCTATAACTGTCTGATTTGGTTCAGCCACCAAATTAGACAGAAGGAAACTACAACGGACAGTCAGGATTGTTGAGAAGATTATTGGTGCCCCCCTGCCCACCCTCCAAGACCTGTGCGTCTCCAGAGTGAGGAAACATGCAGGTAGAATCACTCTGGACTCCACCCTGCCCACTTCCTCTTTGAACTATTACAAAGCACTGAGCGCCAGGACATCCTGGCACAAGAACAGTTTTTCCACATGAACAATTAAACTGCCTCCAGGACTCCCCATAGTGCAATAATGTAAATAAATATCTCTTGTACATATGTGAATTCACTAATATTTAATTCAATAACTCTGCATACCCGTACCTTGCACATATATTACCACTTGCACATATACTTACGCCATTCTATGTTATAGGTCCTATTTGTATGTCTATTTATACGTTTACCTTATTTTATATTCTGTGTCTCACTGTAATGTTCTGTGTGCACTTGTTTCTACTGTCACCAAAAATAAATTCCTTGTGGACGTGAGAACACTTGGCAATAAAGCTCATTATAATTTTGATTATGAAAGATTTAAGTGAGTTTAGTTGATTTCTTCCACTGAGATTCTTTTGGACATATGTGTATCGTGAATGGAACATTTTATGGAAAATTTATTTTTGGGAGATTGCATAAATAGGATTTACATCATCATGTCATTAAAAGCATTGTTTCTCTGAGATTGTAATATATTATTATAAAATGGATATTTCTGACTCTATGGTTGGATGAACCATGTTTGAAACTATTGTACAATCGCTAATGTTTCCGCACATCAATTGAATTCTATTTTAATGCATTTGGTTACCGTAAACGGTCTACAGTTGGTTTATTGATCTATATTACTTGGAAGAATTTATTATTGTGATTTTATTACTATTACTTGTGAATATTTTTGGATTGCTGCTGTTGTGTTTTTATATTTCTGTTGCTGCCCTTAATAAAATAAATAAGCCATGAGAGGCTGTGCGTTGTGCTCAGCTACCCTGTGTGACAAGGAGGAGGGCAGAGCGAGGCCGTGACTATGCACGCCCGACCCCCAGTTTGGAAAATCAGCCGAGGATAGGGTTAAGTGCAGTGGGATGCGGCAGTTCCAGAGTGAGAGAGAGAGAAACGGACGACAGCCTCTCTTCCCGGGTGGACCGGAGCAAGTCCTCCGACCCCTGGTGGACGGAATGCCCCTCCATGTTTTGGTGGCCGGCAGGGATCCCCTCCGCCCCTGGCAACGGCTCCAACTCTCCAAGCGGCCGTCAGCAGTGACTCCATCCCCTGGCGGATAGCCGCGGCTGCTCCTTCTGGAAGATTGCAGTGGCGAAGACTCCACAACAGTGCATCCCTCCTCCTCCTCCTCCTCAGGCTTCAGCACCAATGTAATGTACCAATGTTTTAACAAAGTTAAAAATGGGAAAGGAGGTGGCTGGAACCGGCTGAACATTCAAAGTAATATTTAATAAAACAAAAATACACACCACAAACGCACACATGGCAGCTGCTTGTGGCGCTATCTCTCTCTCTCTCGAACTGCCCCATCCTGCTGCACTTCCCTCTCCTCGGCTGATTAGGGGGCTGTGTGGTCACGGAATGAATGTGTGTTGATGCCTTGCATTAGGAGTTTTAGCAGTCGATTGCTGCAGCTCACTGGAGATTTTTATTGTGTAGAGAATGAACAAAACGTACTTAAGGGTTCCAAAACCCTCCCCACCCTTACAGCCATGAATTATTAACTTTATCTCCAGAGAAAAGAATGAGTTGAGGGAAGGTAGTGTTGTGGTGCACTCTTCTGCCATGCCTCTTTTCTTATCTCTCCTTTTCTCCATCACTCTTTCTCTCCTTTTATTTTTCTTTCTATAGACCTCCTCTCATTGTGAGCTCTCTCAGTGGTTCTAGATGAGTGTAATGGTTGAATAGTGAGCAATGTTGTCTGTTGAGAGAATTAGATGCAGGTAAATTGATGATTGTATGCTATGAAATGTGGGAGATGTATTTAAATCTTTCTTTGTCTCCGTCTCTGTACTGTTGTGCATTCTCATTTCTCCATCCTGTATTATTTTAAAGGCGAGAAAACTACACAATGAGATTCATGACTTTCACTGGTTTCTTTCTCCTGTGAGAATTCATCATGTTGTAAATCGTAGTGAAACATGAATTTGAACAGCTATGTGTGTGCATGAGAGGGATTTAATGTACTTTTGCACTGGCATCAGGTGACTGACTCAACTATATAGAGCAGAATTACAATCTCTGTTTGGCATGTTGGTAGCAGCTATTTCATCCAGTCGAGTCTTTACATTTGCATCAGAGTTGTGCAGTCCTAAACCATGGATGCATGGAGAATTTCAAAAAATAAACATACCTTATGCTTTGGTGGTCTTCAACCTCTGGTGTTTTCAGCTCATTAATCAGGTTTTACAATTTTACTGCATGGGCACAGTTATGAGTGAGTTTCACAGAGGTTTTCAAACTTTTTAATGCCAAGGTCATTTTCATCCCTTTGCAAGGGACCACCTTCCTAAAACATAAAGGCAGTTATACATTGTCACTTATATAAAAAAAGATATATGGAAAAAAACATGATCATGGTAATATGAAGACAATGTAGGGCCAGTTCTTTACGTGAGAATTCATGCCTTGAACTTGATGCAAGCAAACTTCGACAGCCAGTGCGGTGAGAAGAAAGGTGTGAGGTTTGATTTGATATGTCCTACCAGAAGAGCTTTGCAGTAGTCTAGTCTCAATTGAACAAGTGCCTGGGAAAGGAGTTGTGTAGCATCCTTTAGATAGGAAAGGTCTGATCTTTCTAAAGTTGTACAATGTAAATCTGCATGATCGTGCTGTCTTTGCGTTGTGGTCCGTTAAGTTCAACTGATCGTCAAACACTACCCCAAGGTTTCTGACTCTCCTAGATGGTATTGTCTCTTATATTTACCGTACATGGACAGCCCTAAAAATACATTTTGTAATTGTTTTGTAAAAAGTTTTGTAAAAAAAAAAATGTATTAAACTAAAAGAAATCCTTTGTTTATATTTTCAGAGAAATCCACAACGCCTCTCCCAATACTCCCAAAAATATAAAAGGATTTTTAGTATCCAGGGAAGCATTCTGACCACATTAAAGCAGAAATATACTTTATAGGACACTTAGATTCTTACAAGCATTTTTGGCTCACAGAGAACTGAAGTGTGCTCGCATACTTTATTAAACAATGAGATTGGATTTCATCTGAAGCTTTTGTGTGTTTGCCAATAAATCCAGATAGTACTGTTTCTATCAGTCCAAGATATCACGTTGAAGACTAGTCCAATTTTATCTTACAAATCCAGAGGCTGTACTGAGATCAGCTTGTAAACATGCTTGATATTAAACCAGAATCTCATCTGTTTTAGAAAAACTGTTCTGCTGTGTCTGAACCTTTTCGCCCAGAGTAATTGGACCGGCCCGCCAGTTGAGCTCAATGTCTCTGATTTCCTTCCTGAGGCTTTTCTACAGATAATTCTCACAGGAACGGTTCCATGTTGCACCTGTGATCACATTCACAACCAGGCTCAGGTGCTGAATAAAACGTGACCTGTTCTTCTATGTTTCATATGCCTTTACTTGCATCCTGACCAGATCCAGATGTATTGATAATTGTCTGAAACCCACCAATTGTTGATGTGGACTGACTGGTGTAGATTTCGTTTCAATACTGAAAAAGTAATGGGTTTTCATTTTCTCCTTACAAACATTATTGTGGCAGTACTATGGTACAGTAATTATGACAAAGTATCATGGTGTTATCTTCTGAATTAAAGTACACCAGAACTTGAAAAATTACTCAAATCATTTACTATGGAATTTACATACTACTCCAAGGTACTTGCAAGGTAGAATACCATGGGATTACTGTCTTACAAATAAAACAACATTGTAATACCATGGTACTTTTTGGTTTACTGGATGTTATTCTTATCATAGTTAACTGTTTGTACGCTAGAACATAGATGGCCTCAAAGCTAACAGACATGGAATAAAAAACAACTCTTGTTTAAACATGTTTAAGGGGCTTTAAAGTCTTTATAAAGTGCTACCAATATATATATATTTTTCATGCTACATTGATGATGACTGGATTTACCTGGATTGGTAATTAGTTTGTTGAGTTCTAGTCGATTCGAGGGTTGAAGGGGTCACTTTTTGTCTGTGTGCGCATTCTTTGTCTTAATCCTTGTGTTATGCAGTACTTTTTAAATTCAGTAAAAAAATGTATGTGTGAGAGACTGAGAATAAGACTATATGCTTGTGTGAAATTGAGCAAGATGTATGTGTGTGTGTGATGGATGTAATTTAAGGAGATGTCGACCCCGGGCAGGCCAGTGCTCTGTATAATGAGGGCGTGTTGAGGGCTGTAGGGCTGCTAATGAAACCTCTTAGGGGTCCTAATTATGCAGAGGTGAAGAGATTCTTCTCCCTAATGCCCCACTGAGCCCACGTAGATCCCTGGAGAGACACTGTGTGTGTATGTGAGAGACTTTCTGCTGTCTCACACCTTTCTAAAGCTGCTGATTTATCAGCCTTGTCTTAGAGAGCACAGGTCCTCTAAATTACACCAAGAGGAACGCACATGGGGAGAAAGTGGGAGAGAGATTGATGTACCGGAAGCTGCGCGGAAGATTACAAAGGCATCAAGATAATTTGTTGCAGTCTGACATTTTTATCATCTAAAGAAATGCAATCTTCAGATAAAAAGAGAAAAATCAAGTCTTGAATATTGTGTGCCAGTGGATGGGCATTTGGGGGTTTTAGATTGTTGTTGTAAGTACTGAATGCCCTTATAAAATGTTAGCATGTTAACCAGTTTCTGTAGTTATTGTTACTCCTGTAAAATAATTATAAGTTAGTATGGATGCTCATTCTATAAAAAACCTTCAGAATATGCTTAATATATATTTAGTTAAATTTTTGCTGACAGTGGCAGCTAATACTGTATCAAGTTTCCATGGGTCACCTTTGAAAAAGAGTTTTTGAAAAATTACACACACATTTGTTCACCCTTTCTGTGCTTTAATAACATGGCATGTTTTTTCATTTGTTTTGCCAAACCAGTGCAAACCAATGTGCATAAATTGAGAAAAAGAGAAAATATACAGAGTAAAATAGTTTTTACAGAAGAAATATTTAGAGAAATTAAGGTAACAAGACAAATGACTTTCAAGTTTTGACTTTTCATTTATTGTAATGATAAAAAACTCTTGTATTGCCAATGTTTTTTCAGCATACACTGTCAAATCTAAGTTGACCTTAGATTTTTTTAAGGCAGTCAGTTTGCATGCTTTTTTTAAGTAAATTTAATTATTTGGCTCAAGTAAACTGAATTAATTTTTTAAGTAAACTTAACCAGAGACTATTTAGCGACTTCTATTAAAATGAATGGGAGAAATTGGAATGCCCAATGGTCAACAGATATAGAAAGTAAGCCCCGCCTTACAGTTAAAAGAGCTAATCCCCTTTAAGATACAGACATCAGTCAACTCGAGAATATGCATGCGCATTTGCATAATCTGAGGGAAAGTACAATTTATGATCCCAGTGTTGTTAGATTTTATTGCCGATTTGAAACACTGTATGTCCTTTAATCGCAATCTTAACCAACCACTTTTGAGGTTTCAGTTTTTTCCTATTCGGGTAGATAGGAACTGCTCTGTCATGACTGGAAATAGCCTTCCAAGAGCATTCCAAAGATGGCTGACAGACTTCAGACTTTGATTTAACTCATCTGTTATTGAAGTATCATTGTTTTTATTTAATTATTTAAATTGAGTTATAACACATCAAAAACAGTATAAATTGAAATTATAATACACAAATATACAAATGAAATTCTAACTGGAATCTCTGTTACCAATTGACTACTTAGTGCACATAAATCTGCACTTTTGTAAAATGGAATTGAGCAAAGATGAATGGATAAAATTTAACAGACTCAAAGTTCACCAGAGGTAACACTATTCACCCTAATGGTGACTACACACATCTACTATCAACCAGCTACAACAAAACAACATATATAGTCATTAGAATAAAAACTGTATACAGTTTTAAATAACAGTTTTTATTTTTCTATGTAAGTTCTCGTTTTGACCAAACATACATCATTTATTCAAGCGCAAGGGCTTGTGGATATTCCACACTGCCTCAAATTTTTACATGATAATTTTGAGTTCGTAGTACTCCAAGCCAAAGTTTAAGATTCTAAAATGTGACATTTGAAGTACGATTTAATTAGGACTTCTTAAATGTTTCTATTAATGAGAATTTTATGGTTTAGAGAGTACTGGTAACTTAATTAAAATGTTTAAGAATAATAAACAATTAAGCTTAAGTGGAGAATTTTTTTACAAATTTAACTATTAGTATTTATAGTGTAGCTTAATACAATGCGAAATTGTGCCAAATAAGTTA
Source organism: Xyrauchen texanus (assembly GCF_025860055.1). NCBI lineage: Eukaryota > Metazoa > Chordata > Actinopteri > Cypriniformes > Catostomidae > Xyrauchen > Xyrauchen texanus. The sequence goes on along the minus strand of NC_068291.1, from coordinate 30,284,586 downwards.
TTATTAATTAATTTTAAATAAAGAAAAGTTTAGTAGAACAATAGTGAAAAACTGGACTAAACAAGTAATCTCTCTCTCATTCATTGTGTGTGCAGCCTGCAGCTCTGAACTCTGCTGTGATGTCCAGTCTTCAGCTGGACGGAGAGTCCGTCTAAAGTCTTGTGTCCAATCCCCTCCTACTGCTGCTGAACAGCCAATCTGGAGACCCTTCAGGTTAGATTCAGCTTTCTGCGTGTGTGTGTGTGTGTGTGTGTGTGTGTGTGTGTGTCGGTAATGAGGAGCAATCTGTTTAGCCAAGGATAGGTAAAGTTCACATAACATTTTTAATTCTTGCATCATTTACTCACACTTATGTTGTTTTAAAATCCTTATACATTTTTCAAGTTAACACCAATTATGCTGAATACTGGGACTGACAACTTCATTGACAATTTATTAATGTTTTTTTATTCAATGAAAGTGAGTGAAGTGAGGCTTTCCATGCCTAAAATTCTGCCTAATATATAAAAAATAAAAAAACATAAAAAAAATAATGGAATAAAAAGTAAGTGATATGGGCTTGGAACGACATGAGTAAATAATGATGGAATTTTCATTTTCTAATCCCTTACTCATATTTATGTGGTTGTTACTCTACGCTCTTGTGTGCATTACTGTGACAGGAAATGAAGAATAATAACAAGGCTGTCGAAAATATGATTTAATTTATGACTGTGGTTTCCTTTTTGTCTTGGTGTGTTTGTGTCAAGGCCTCAGCCATAACTTACAGTGCACTGGATCATTAGAATGGATTGTTTGTGTGCTTAATGTTTGTTTACTCGAGAGTCCCATATTGATCCATATTCCTGTGACTGAACATGCATGGTGCATGGTCATGGTCATGGATTTGATTTCGAGGGAATACCCAAATTGATAAATGTGTACTTTGAATGCACTGTAAGTCACTTTGGATAGAAGTGTCTACCAAATTCATTACTGTAAATTTTAAGTCCTGCATTCACCATTTAAAAACCATCCATTCTCGCAAAACGCTTGAAGGTGAAGTGTGTCATTGCTGCACCATTAGTGGCACCAAACGGGATTGCAAATGTGATGTTAGGTTTCTAAACACTCCACAAACTCACACTGTTGGCTGAGACAGAAGTTGATATGTTGGACTGCTAAAACAGATAAGACAAAGTTTTGAAAGCCCCACAGTTCACACGAATGGATTACTTATACTTGACTCGTCACATTAAGATGGATTAGGAAAGTATTTTAACAAGGTGAAAATTATGTTTTGTGAATCTCTGATGCTTTGTTCTGTGGGACTGCAGCAAACACTTTCTTTTTTGTATGTTTATTCCCAATGCGCTCCAAGTCCTCATGGTTGCGTAGTGACTCACCTCAATCCAGGTGGTGGAGGACAAATCTCAGTTGCCTTCATGTCCAAGACATCAATCCGCTCATCTTCTCTCGTGGCTTGTTGAGCGCGTTACTGCAGAGACATGGCGCATTTGGCAGCTTCATGCTATTCTCCGAGGCTTCCATGCACAACTCGCCATTTTGTCCCACCAAGAGCGAGAACCACATTATAGGAACCACGATGAGGTTACACCATGTGACTCTACCCTACCTAGCAACCGGGCCAATTTGGTTGCTTAGGAGATCTGGCTGGAGTCACTCAGCACGCCCTGGATTCAAGCTCATGACTCCAGGGGTGATAGTCAGCGTCTTTACTCGCTGAGCTATCCAGGCCCTGTAACAAACGTTTTTTGTTTTGTTTTGTTTTTCAGACTAATTTCATGGCATAACAGGAAATGGTGATCATGATTATGTTCTGTTTAATTCAATTTTATTTGTATAGTGTTTTTTTGCAATAGGCCTACATATTGTTACAATGGTTAATGTGGTTCTGGTTAGCTAAAATGGAGGGGTAATGAGTGCTGATCCATAAACACTGTGGCTTCACTGTTGTCCCATTTGTGCTAGCCACTAAAACTCAGGTTGCTTTAGGGAAACTATCCCTGTATTTAAACATGCTGATGTCGCATGTAAGCTGCTGAAACAAGTTCTCCTCATTTGGCCATAAATAAAGGTTCTGTTGTGTTTTAAAGCCCCTGATAGCTCAAGTGTAATCGAGCTTGATATCATAATCATGCCTAGAGACTGCACTGACAAGATGTACAGTGAAAAATTAGTTATGTCTTGGTCTATTCTTACTCAAAGCCAACTGGATCGCTTCAGAAGACGTTGATTTAACCACTGGAGTCTTATGGATTACTTTTATGCTGATTTAATCTCCTTTTTGGAGCTTTTGAAGTTCTGGTCACCATTTACTTGCATTGTATGGACCTACAAAGCAGAAATATTTTTCTAAAAATCTTTGTGTTCTGCAGAAAGAATGTCACATCTGGGATGGAATGAGAGTTTGTAAATGATGAGAGAATTTTCATGTTTGGGTGAACTATCCCTTTAATAAATCTGTATCCAGCTTTAGGGAGAGTTATGAGGGACAAAACCTACATTGGGAAGTACTGGATTGTTCACTGGAAGGGGTCAATTTCTACTCGATCAAATCAGTGCTTAAATATGTGACAGTGGGCATCCAAACACATTTATTGTCGCTAAAATGCAATTCAAGACCGTTGTGCAGCCTTTCTACCATATACTTCACCATTGTCTTTGATTGTGCTCTGCACTAATACAATTATTTAATCTCAAAACAATGTTTGATTCTTTGGTAACGTGTAATGAGCACAGTTTGCTCCGCGTTTGAGTCCTCATCATGGTTGAAGTGGCTGACTCTACATTACCTTACATATCAAACAAACACAAACAGATTAAACTGTAGTATTAAATTCATTTTTCACCAGCATTACGGTCATGTTGATGTAGTTGGCGCACTACTCCATCTTTCAAAATAAGTTTCTTTGCAAAATTTGACTCATAATGCTTTTAATTTGCTGAACACAGATTTGTCCTCGTTCCCCATGTTGGGATCCTTCAGAAGGCAATGCAGAGGTGCAGTTTTTCCACACCCAGGAACACAACAATCTGTGGACCTTATTCCACATTTTAATATTTTTGTTGGTTAAAAGCAATCTACAATAACAAGTCAATCTCTATGAATTCACTTTAATTATGTATATTGTGGAGGCGGGACTGTTCAAATGAGCCCCATTCTTACGTTACTATGGGGCCGATTTTAAAATGTTGTTTTTGTAGGGTAATAAAAAAAATATTATTTGCACTGGACAGGAAGTTTTGAGTTCTGAAATGAACAGTATGTTTTATAGTACAATTACCTCATTATATTTAAAAATATGAAGGAAAATGTAGATTCCTCATTACCTGACCCCTTTAAGGTTTGTGTGTGTTGTGTGCAAGACTTCTAAATGCTGATGATCTGTTCTCACTATCATTTTTGACTATATAACCTTGTCTGTGAGTGAAAGTGGGCGATGTTTACTCTCCATGATATATAAATGCTGCTTGTACTGTAAGGGCTAATGGTATTATAATGTTCTGAAATTACCTTTACCAACTCCAATATAATTGATCAAACACTGCTATTTTAATGCTACTGTGCTTCTATACTCTTTTGTACTTCTATAAAATTTACTTACCATATACTTTCATATGTGTAATGTGTGTTTTTTTTGGATCTGATAAGGTTTTATTCTTGTTCATAACTAAAGTTAGCTTTCTTCCATATGTGCTGAAGCAACCACAACATAGAGTACTTAGTAATTTGCATTAATGAGTGCGTGCATACCCACAAAAATATACTTGACATTTTATGGACATTGGATGGTGTTTTTAATAGAACTGTCTTCCTGTCTCTCTCTTTCAATGTGCGTGTCTGAATAGTTGGTGCCCTGGTGGATGCTGAGATATGTCACTCTACATCAGTAGATACTGGAGGAAAGATCCACACAGCTCTTCATCCTGGCACTCCGCTGCATAGAGAAAGGCAAGGGATCATGCTTACAAACAGTTGTGTAGTCAACACGACATTTCCTGAATGAAATATTGGAAATACTCTGATTTCAAATATTACAATGACATCACAAGAACAACATTATCAGTAAATGAAAGTTTTAAAAGCTTTAAAATCTATAGTGAAATTCTTTACAAAACATTCAAAGGATAATAACTGTCATTACACAACCTCATGATGTTTCAGACCTGCGTGACTGAATGACAGCCACATTCACTTTCACAGCATCTTTATGGAGCTGACAAAATTTATAAAAAGCTTGTAGGGAAATAAAAAAAAGAATTGGGGATTTCAAACCAGTACTGTAAATAATGGAGTGTCAAATGTGTTATTTTATTTATATCTTTTTCGGTTGGCATAGTATTTTTTTGGTTCTAAGCCACCTTGAGTTGAAAAAGAACAAACAACAAAAGTTACATTTTTAAAGGTGTTTTTCAGTTCTCTCTGGACATGTATTGTCTTCGTTTTGTTGGAATATAATGTTTAAACTGGTTGACCTCAGATTTAGGGTGTGGGCTGTTTTTTTGGAAACAAATCACAGTGCAGTTTCAGATTTCTTCATAGCCTGATGTCACTTCAGCCACTGAAGACACATGCCAGCGACATGAGCCGCTCTTTAGTGGAGATGACTTGGCTGTCAGCTCTTATTAAGTGGGTCATCTTTAAGGAAGATCAACGCTTAGCGGTCGAGGGTGTTGTGGAGATTCAGGCTTTGATGTGTGTGTGTGTGTGTGTGTGTGTTTATTTTTCTGTGGTGGCAGCTGTACTGTCAGTATGAGCTGATGATGTCAGCACTTCATGTTTGTGTGTGAAATAGAGACAGATAGTGACACGTCAAAGCTTGAATGACTTTATGAGGTTTCACAGTGCCTGTGATTTGCAGATTCAGTACATTTGTGTTGGGTCAGGTTTGTTATCTTTTGCAGACCAAAGCAAATACTGTGTTATTACTGGGTAATGTAACATTGACCTCATTCACTTCCATTGTAAGCATCTCACTAACCTAGTTTCCATCCACTTTTCAACACTATTTTGTTATCGATAAAGTGAAAATGCGTAACAAAAATTTTAGGAAATGTGCCTGTTTCCATTCAAATGGCAAATTTATCGATAAAAATGGTATACGTGAGGTCATGCCTAAAAAACACTTTGTCTTATAAGTATCTGATTATCGCAAAATAAATCTGCCCTTAAGCTGTTTCCATACAGAAATTTTGTATTTCGCTAATTGTGCACCTTTCGCCTCCCAGATGTCCCTAATTGTTTTCATGATGTAAGGTACTTTGGATGTGGTACCATGGTAATACAATTTTTTGGAGGGTTTTGTCATGATATTTCTATGTTGTTCTGTGATCTTCTTTGAATTAACTTACTAACCATGTAATTCCATGGTATGTGAATATGGTAATCGTTCAATGCTCGGTATGATTGATGATATATATCACAGTACCATGTTATTACCCAACTGATACCACCACTGTACCATTGCACCACAACATTATTTTGTAGTTGGTCAGGAAAATGAAAATGTCTTCCAGTGCCTTTGGAACAAAATCGGAGTAGGCTTTATGACACTGATAGGCTGCTCTGTTTATGTTGATGCATACATGGACATGAAAGGAAATACTTCAGTAAGAATATGCAATGAAGAGTGTATCAAACAATGCAACATCTCAATGCAATTAAAAGGTCTCACCCTTGAACATGAGGCAGCAATTTCTTGCTAATTCTTTGTGTGAAGTGAAGCAGAGAATTCATTGCAGATGCCCTTGAAATGGTGTCAGAGGAATAGAGAAAAAGAGTCAAAGATTGCATTGCTCTTGTGGCAGGATATAGACTAATTCCTCTAAATACTTTGAATGTTAATGTGGATTCACCAGGGAATCGTGAACCAAATGATGAGTTCTGCAGCAAAGCAGCATCTTAATTGGGTTCCTGTGCCTTCAGAATGAGTTTCCTGGGCGGCCTTTTAACCAGACGTCCCCAATATAGATAATCAATAAAGAATGGAAGAATGTTAAGAAGCGATATTTATAAGAATATAGAGGTAATAATTCTGCCTTCATTCTTTCGCTATTAGTCTGTTGATGAGTGGATCTGCTTTAAAAGAACTGGCGTGTTCCCTTGGCATGCTTGGTTTTTTTTTGCTGAATGGTGTTTGTATTTGTGAAGCTCTCAAAGCAGTGTCAATTCCAGTACTGACTTCCAAAAGCTATCCACTGCCATTCACTGGGAATTGTGGGGATGTAAGGAGATCGCCAGGGACTCCCTTCAACTGACACTTTGACTGCTTAGCCTTAAAGGAGTAGTTTACTAAAAACTCATTTTTATCATCTCAAACTATTATGACTGTAAGGGTCTACTGCTATGAATATGAGACTAATGTACCAGTCACAATTGTTTTTCAAAATAACGTGACGCTCTCCTAACACTAATGACAAAATGTTATTCCTAATGGTTTTTTAAAGGGTTTTTATGAGGCAGACAATAAATCATCCTTGTCTAATTTGAGTTTTGACAGGTCCTGGGACTAAACAAAAGCCACTTGTTAGTGACGCTAACTGGGAAAAACAACAACTTCAATTTGCTAGGGAGCATAAAGTTTGGACTGTGGAGCAATGGAAAAATGTCATGTGGTCTAATGAGTACAGATTTACCCTACTCCAAAGTGATGGGCGCATCAGGGTAAGAAGGGAAGCGCATTAAATGATGCACCCACCATCCCAAGTGCCCACTGTACAAGCCTCTGGAGGTAGTGTTATGATCTGGGGTTGCTACAGTTGGTCAGGACTAGGGTTGCAACAATATGAGATTTTCACGGTATTATAACTGTCTCAGAAAATATCACGGTTTCACGGTATACGGTATTACACAATTACAATTATCAGTGAAAACAGAAGGGTTATTTTATTAATTAATTTATTTTTGAATAATTGAAACTTGAAACCATTTATTTTATTGAAGTATGTGTAAAAAAGTCTCCCTTTTGAAAATAAAATAAGTAGAAAAAATAAGAAAGCTAACAGAATTATAATAAACAGAATTATAAACATGATAAAAAAAATATAATGTTATATAACTAAAGCATGTTCGTTTACATGTTAAATGAACTACTAAATGAAAAATAACATCAGCTGTGTGAGCTTTTAAAGTAATGTCCTATGATTATTAACAGTTAACATATACTGTAGGTGCGCGACAGTGAGGTCAGACTGCTCCTGTCAGTACCTTTAACTCAGTGGTTCTCAACTGGTTTTGCTTCAGGACAGATTTTACATTGGACATCAAGTGTCGACCTACAATAGATTAAACATAACCTGTATTGAATGTATCCTGGGTTGCATTTCCTTTTATGTTGTATAGTTTTGTTCATGGTTTTCCAGTACAAGGACATGCATAAAGTGGCATTATTTTTGTTGTTGATGTCAACAACAAAATCTATAGGAAGTTTTCTCTCCCCCTTTTAAAAATTGAAGAACATATTTACTTATATGAGCCCATTATTATCCCGTTTATTATCTAATATTAAATATATTTATACACATATTACACAGAAGGAAAAGCTCCTCATTACCATGGTTAGGTCAGTGTGCTAGTCTTAAATAATAGTAATAATAATAATACATTATTTGTATTTATTGTATTTATGAAAAATAAATACTAGCTTGAAACTTTAACTACATCTGCCACTGTTGATATAAAATGAGGTCTAATAGATTCTAACTTTAGATTATTTCATATGAAACTATAACATTGTCAAAATATTTTACTCATGTAAAATCCTGAAACAAATTTGTAAAGATGATGTGTATAATTATTAATATTTTTAACTATTTTGTTTAAGGGGCCACATCGGGCTTTAAGTAGTGCATAGGGGGCCACATTGTATTACTTTTGAGATACAATGTTCTGCATTGATTTGGTTTTTGTAACTTTTAAGCCCAGAAATAGTTGTGTACTCCATATTCTGAAGTGTATCTGTGACTAGTGAGACTATTCTGCAATTGCCTAATGTATTGTATTGCTCTACATATGTAGATACTTTTCTATCAGGCATTAAAAACCAGTGTTGGGCAAGTTACTTCCAAAATGTAATACATTATAGATTACTAGTTACTGTGTACTTAATATTATGTGAAGTGAATTCTCATGGCGCAATTCAATAAGTAACAATCACTGTCAGAATCACAAATGCAGACAAAGCATCAAAGTCTGGTAAATTATGGTAAATATTTATAGTTTAGGCCTATTCATATGAAACACAACAGAGCTAGAACCCACTATTATGTAACATATCACCTAATGACATGACAAGATGCACAATCTTTTTTTTTAAATTTCTATTCTTTTATTCTCTTCACGTTCAAAGCACAAAGTTGGCATGCATTGGACGGACATAGCTTATCCTTTATCAATAATCAAAAAGTGCTCTTGGAGAATTAGGCCTCCAGGAATATGACTCATTTCAGTCCAACTTCTCATTTAACATGTAGGCTAAACATAGCCTACAACTGCTAAGAAACAAAACACAGGCCAAACAGAGGAACCCTGCTATTTGCCAAAACATTACTAAAACATAGGCTACCAAATAAAGGCTGGTAAAATTTAAATCACTTCTAGCTAGACCTATAGTGAGGCTAGCCACATTTTGCAAGAATACAAAAAAATAAAGTAAAAGTGCTTGGGCCTATTACAAATACAGCTCAGTTATTTAAGTCCAACTTCACAAAAAAATGTAAGCTTGGCTAAACACACACACAGGACATTTTAAAATAAAAAGATCAAGTCTAAACAGGAAACCTGTTACTGCCAAATATACAACAGAGGTAGCATGCAGCCAAACAAGGCAGGTAAAATAAATAGAACTATGAAGGCACTTATGACCTAGACCTATATAGCCAACTTATGGTTTTATGGTGGTGGGGCTAGCCTATTCCACTACCCACTTGACAGAAATATCTGTTGAAGCGCATCAGGAGAAGGTGCTGAAAGCGTCCATCACCAAGACGCTTGCGTTTTGGGGTGAGCACAAGACTCCCGAGACTGTAAAGTCTTTCTACTGGTGCACTGGATGGAGTTGGGGTGTTATAGGGTGTTTTTTTTTTTTTAATACTTGGAAACTGGTGCAGGCTTTCCATCACAGGGGCAGAACTGAAATAAGACATTACCTCTGTTTCCACTGACATTGGCGCATCAGTTGTGGCATTGGGCAGTGCGTCAAAGGAAAAAAGTAATCCTTGCTGGAGGCGATAGCAGAAGGTTGAGGGTCATCAGGCATCAGGGCTGCAGGCTCTTCTGTTGTTAGGGAGCAGCACTTCGTCGTGAGGAGGAACTTGATGTGGTCTCTTCTGGCTTCTTTCTTTACCCAGTGCAGCTTGAACTTGGGCAGTGAGACCGTGGCCAATAGCGCATCCTTGGAGTCAATTGTTGCGGCAAATCGAGTTTTAATTGCTCCCACAATAACCTCAGGCAGCCCAGTGGTCATTTGCGATAGACCATTCTTCGTTGCTAAGGTTTTGGCCATTAGAACTTCTAGCGTTGGTTGAAGCGTTCCATAAAACAAGTGACCTCACCCTGTAGGATGTCCAGTGCAACTGTGAAAGGCTTCATAATGGAACAGTATTACTTGAGAAACCGGTATTCCGTGTCGTTCATAAATTTAATCTGAAGCTGTGTGCAGAGGTTATTGATGTCAGTGAGGGGCATTTCTGTGATCCGAGCATAGGCATCATAGTGTTACAGTGGGGACAATCAACTTTCTATCACTGACCTCTTCCAGGCACTCTGATGCGGCCTTTGTCCATAGCGCTGAACATTTGACTGTGGCACTACAATAAACAGCCCTCGATTCTGGATTAGATGCTAGCGATTTATCAACCTAATTGTTCGCAATTAGATTAAGTGTATGGATTGCGCATCTATGGCGTCTAAGTTACTAGTGCTATTTCTAGATGTACAGAGTTCCCTCGGTGTAGCACATAGATTGCACTTGACTATAATGTTCTTATCCTTGTCCCTGACGAACTGAAAATAATGGGAGTATGTCCATCTCGCAAACGTAGAATCAGTCTCTGCAGTCATCATCTCAAACATCGAATTACGGCAACAGGAAATAACGTTACTCTTTTACTCACTGGTTTTTTTCTCTTGTGCCGAAATGTTTTGCGGTGTTGGTTCTAATTCTTAAAAAACAAAACACCACTTAATATCAAGTTAAAATACATTGTAACACGCGTTACTGAGATTGTAACGGGTATAATATTACCAAAATTGTATTAGTAATGTGTTATATTACTGCGTTACTGCAAAAAGCAATACATTATTGTAATTGCGTTACTTTTGTAACATGTTACTCCCAACACTGTTAAAAACTGAATAAAGGCTGAGCTTATAAATTTATTTTACCATCTCTACTTCCCTGTTAATTTATAATAAAATGTAACACTCTCTACATCAGGGGTCTGTTTTAATAAAAAAATTCTAGAACTTTTCAGGTTTGTTGCAAAGCAGACGAGTTTACTTGTTTTTTTTTCTAAAACTTTACCTGTTTACATGCTAAAAGTGTCATGATGCGGGTCTCCTAGATGGTTTCGCATGTCAATGATAACCCCTCTGTGTGTCAATGATGCTGAGATCTACTTTCTGCTGAGAAGGTTTACCTGCAAAGTAGCACCAAACATCACAAGCAGCCACAAGAATGGACACAGAGTAGCCGTTTAACACTTTTCCTTGAGCAGAATATTGCACTACAGGTCGCTAAGTTTGTTCAAAGGAGAAAGCGAGACTTGCATGGTTGCCAGATTGCACAAAATAAGTATAACATTAGGCAGAATATTCCAAATTTGCGCAAGTATAAATCTCAAACTGGGGGTGTTGCGTCTCTTATCTGGCAACCCTGAGCATGTTAAATGTCTGTGGAGAGGTGTTATGTCGTAATGCAAGTTAACTGAAATATCCAATGAAAAAAAAATGCTTTTAAGATTAATGAGCCATGGGCCACATTAAACCATGTGTAGGGCCTGATCCAGCCGTAAATTGCCCATGTCTGCTTTAGCTGTTTGCGAGATTATCATTAAATCTGCCTCGGCAGTCTTAAATAGTCTATCACTTGTGCGGCCGCTGAAATATCTTCAATGGGAGAACCATGGCGTTGTTCTTTCCCTGCTGTCAGTCCAAATAGACCAGTTGAGAAACACTGCTTTAACTCACTCACTCACTCACACACACACACACACACACACACACACACACACACACACACACACACACACACACACACACACACACACACTCATTTCAGATCGCATTGCCTCGCTTCTCTCTGACATTTTCTCCGGTGCCTGTGTATGTCGCAAGTTGATGAGTCTGACAGGCAGACAAGGAATAAAGGAGATGCGCATGTGAGATTCTCCATCCAGTTGCATTTTTTTCTCAATACCGTAGATAAGCAAATGTACATGGTATGATAACCGTCAATTTTCAAACCGTGGTATACCGTTTAACCGGTATACCGCTGCAACCCTAGTCAGGACTAGGCTCAGCAATGTTATGTGGCAATAAAATTAAGTCAGCTGACTACCTGAATGTACTGGATGACCAGGTGTTGGCGGCATGGGTATATTCCAGAACGATGATGCCAAGATTCATCTGGCTCAAATTGTGAAAGAGTGGTTCAGGGAGCATGATTTTCACACATGAATTGGCCACCACAGAGTCCTGACCTAAACCCAATTGAAAGTCTTTGTGCTGGATAAGACTTTATGGAGTGGTTTGTCTCTCCTATCATCAATACAAGATCTTGGCCAAAAATGTATGCAACTCTGGATGGAAATAAATGTGACATTGCATAAGGTTTTTGAAGAAACGCCACAACGAATGCATGCTGTAATGAATGCTCAAGGCGGTCCAACGAAATATTAGAGTATGCAAACTTTTATTTTTGGCTAGTCAGTGTAATGTAATAATGTTCCATTAAATCTAGAGTTTTACAAGACTTAAGCTTTTGCTCTGTGGTTGGTGTTGTCATTGTTCTGTTATTGTATTGTTGCTCGATATACCCATCCTTACCTGACTGTTTTGCCCTTCATGCACACACACACACACGCACACAAACAGTCTTTTGGCCTTGGGTAACAATTTGCTGCAGGAATGGTCACATCTAAACAATCAACACACTTACATCTCAAATCCTATGGACTGTTAAATGTATTGCTCAAACAGCTATACAGGTTTGCTTTGTCCTTAATCTAACTGGCTCAGCTGTGTGGAAGGGGATATCTGAAATGCAGGGCCTTTGTTCTGGTTTGCAATTGCTTTCTGACCAGATGTCGTTATGGAGCTCCTAATGGAAGAAATTGAGACTACCAAGAATGGAAGAACGGCTACAAGATCTTTTGCGGCTTAGCCAGAGAACACTTGAAATTGGGTGTTCAATGGCTGATGCCAATGTCTAAAGAGCATGGTGGTCTTCATAATGTTTTACTTAAATGCATAATGTAGTTAAGTGGCAAATGGCCCTATTGCACCATGGGCATCATGTGAGTCTGGACAGCTACTGCAGATGCTAATATTTTAAAAATGGCCAAATGTCATCTGTTTAATCAGCCTGGCCGGTATTTGTCTACCATTGGTATTTACAGTACATTTCTGCTGCAAAAAAAATTCACAGATGATCTGATATGAGTTGATATACCCACACATTGAGAATGTTCACTCATAGTTCAGAACTCTTTTAGCTTTTGGTTCAGAATTATAATAGGGATAGTGTATGACTTTATTTCTTGTGTGGAACGCTGAAGGGAGTGTTTAGCAGAATTGAAAAGCTTTTTCTCAACTTTCATTGTATGCAAATGAAAGTAGTAGCTTGGACTAGATTTTTGTGTGTGTGTGTGTGTGTGTGTGTGTGTGTGTGTGTGTGTGTGTGTGTGTGTGTGTGTGTGTGTCATACAGGTTTGCAATGATATGAAGATAAATAAATGATGACAGAATTTTCATTTTTCTGTGAACTATCCCTTTAAAGCATGCATACTCTCATGATACTTTCGATTTATCACTGCCATAATTAAAGCATCCAACACCTGGAGTGGTTAGATGTTCATATATGGATTTTTTCACATATCTTACCATGAGAACAAAGCATGTCCATACCCTCATTTACCTTACAAAATATGGAGTTTTAAATTGTGTTTAAGTGGAAACGTTACCCCAGTAGTCACCCACCCATTAACATTGTTTTGAATTTCTAAAAGTTAAATTCTCTGCCCTGTTTCTTGTATTTTTCTTCAAAACGGTACTGTTAAATGGTCTAGCATGAGCCGCAAAAGTCGTATTTCACTTCACAGCTGTGCTCAAGCTTAACATGATGAGATTTCAAATGCTTTTATGTATCAGGCAAATTTGTCCAAGCAGTTTTTCTTATTTATCATCACTGACTTTTAAGTCAATGAAGCATTTTATGAGTTGGTAAATAATAAAGGTGAATTATTTTTTAATCAGCGTTTACATTCAGTGAGTTACATGGGTGAGTGGATGTTGCACCAGCTCTTTCATCACTGTGGTTAGTAAATGTCAAGCCCGCACTGGGATTTCACTGGTCCACTGATGTCTGTGATTTAAACACGAGTTCGAAGGTGACCGCTTTCATAAAAGCATCTGTAGGGAACAGATGTGTAGTGGTGGTTTTAAATATTCAGTGGCATTGGTTTGTATAAAGTATTTAGAGTGGTGTTCTAATTGTAGGTATGAAATACGGTTATCTTCCCAATGAACCATAGCTTTTACTTTCTAGAATAAAACCTCAAAATCTTTTTTCCCCCCTCATCCTGAAGGCAGAAGCATTTGTTCTTTAATGACAAGCTTTCGTAACATTTTATGACATTTGAAGACGTGACATTGACGTGCAGGCTGCATTTATGGTGATTTCAGAAAGGATTTAAGCTATTTTAGTCACCGAATCCTGGAGGCTCTGCTGTATTTTTATGACCGTCATTTCAAAAGCAGTAAGACCGTTTATTTTTGTTAACATGTGGTGATCACTGTTTGTCACATCTCTTTGTAAAGTAAAAAAATAAAATAACCTTCAATTCTCTCTACACAATGCTTGATGTGCTTGTCAATGTTTTGGAGCACTGTTTGCATATGCAGTGAAAGGTGTTGATTTCACACTAAATTAGCTTAAATCTGAACAGCATGGACGTCATTGGACAACGTTCAGATCTTCATACAGAACATGCTGAAGGTCACTGCAATTGTTCAAGCTGAGCCAAATTTATGAAGGGCCTTTAGCACAAAATTTTGCATGCATGTATTATTGGAGACAGTGGATATGCAGCTGGACTGATAAATAATTAAAAATGGTAGAAAGACCCTTTATTCCTCATCATTACTTTTTATTCAGTGGTTTAGATTTATTTAACCTCTCATTGAAAATTAACTGTGTCCTAGCAGGTAACTTTGTCCGATTAGCCTTCTGTGCTATGCTTCTACCCCAATTCAGGTGCGTTCTGTATGCACTATAGAAATGGGGTAAGCGGCCTGCTCATGTAAAGTGTATTTGCCTGCTAGAAGCCAGTAAAGTTCAAGGTAGTCAAATCAGTCACAATATAAAATGTCACTGATATGTGTCCAATGATATGAATAATTTATTACCAACAATCATACCTCTATTATTGTATTATAAAAATCATACTTTTTTAATTAAACATACTGTACTGTCCATATACAGGATATAGGTAACAGTAACAGCTGAAGTAATTGTGGTGTTTTTATTTAGTTGTCCTGATGCAGATGTTGCCTCTAATGTCCTGGTCCACTCACTGTTTCTACAGTGTATAAGTGCGAGGAGCTCTTCACCAACATCACACACCGGAACTTGACCATTCAGTTCCACTTGGAGTGCAGTTATACCCGCCTGACCAACTATGAGTACTGCAGGGCCAAAGAACACCTGCAGAAAGCCTGTGATCTATCAGGACTGGATGTTAACATGACAGGCAAGCAATATAACATGAAGAAAAATTATGTTCTGTGCATTTGATTGAATGATTGATAAATAGCAATGCAGTGATGGAAGTTATTGGAAGAATGAACAAACGAAGGAGAGGATGGATTACCCAGTCATACACATAAGGAAAGAATTTATCGAATATATGTATGATTCAATTAATGTTGAGTCTCTCTCTTACAGGGGCACTTGGGAAGAGAAATCGTTTTCAGGAGAACTTCCTTGCTCAAATCATCTTGGATGTGAAAAGGAAGGAAGATGCAACCATTCCAAATTCTAAGAGTCCCTCCCTTGCACCAACACCTAAAGAACTCTTACCAAAGGTACATGCAGTGTCCAGAATTAAAATCCATCATCATTCACTCATGCTCATGTTGTTCCAAACCTGTATGGATTTCTTTCTTCCATGGAACACAAATGCAGCCTCAGTCCTCACTTACTTTTAATACAAGAAAAAATTGCAGTGTCAACTTGAAAATATCTGCTCTTGTGTTCCAAGGAAGAAAACAAGTCATACAAAAATGTCATTACTAGGCGAACTTACCTTTTAATTTTGTTAATTATTTTGATGTTTTTAGGTTAGCCAATTTCTACTCTCATTAAGCACTAGCAGCAAGTGGTAATTTAGGTGCAACGGTGAATGAATGCCCTTATAATCCATGTAGGGGGCAAACATTTTGCATTACTTATCCCATCCATCAGGGGGCGATGTTTATATTTGAGTTTACAGCAGACGTGAAATTGATCTTGAGTGAAGGTCGTGAAAAATATATCTTTCCATCTATCCCTTTTTTCTTGTCTCCCTCTCTGTTTCTCCTCACCCTGAGGCTGTGCTTTAGTTTTATTGGACATTTTTGGATGGCGGTTGAGTTTTTTCTGCTGTTTGGCTGATCTGTTGCAGTGCAAATGCTGTGTCTGTTATTATCTGCTTTGGGTTTGATTATGACAAATCAGGGACAGACAAAGATTTTATGGAAAATTCCGGACGTTATTTTTGTCAATCCTTAGCTGGCCTCATTTTATGTGTTTGTTTAACGTGGCCCTCAAAAATATACATTTATTTTTTCGAGAACAGCTTCAGATTTTGGATTAAATGTGATAACATCAGTATTGGTTGCGAATTCTGATAGGTATTGGTTGTCAGTTGTTAGTATTAATGTATGTGTATGAAGGTGTTTCAGGTAGAGGATACCAGCTCTATTTGGATTATACATGTTTGAGAGCTCAGACTTCATTTAATGACTCTAATTTGAACATTTAAAAAATACATAGGCTGTATAACAAATTTGGTTTTAGATGGACTAGAAGAAAATTTTCACATGTATGTGTTTGAGAGAGCGATCAGAGGAAGGGCTATGTTTCTAGGAATAGGTCACATGTTGTTCTTCTTACCCCCTTGTGAGGTTAGACATTGTATAGGGAGTGTAGGATGATGATGCCACAGGGGTCAGAGTGATGAAAAGAGAAGCCAAAATTCACATGCTGCAGTTTATAACACACGTGACCCTTGGGTTGGGCTCACAGTAGGGCTGCATGATTTGGGGAAAATGTCATATTGTGATTATTGAAGTTAATATTGCAATATGCCTTTGCGATATAATAAACAAATGGTATCACGAGTCAACTTGCTTGGTTATCAAGGAAAATGCACAAATAGATTACTGATAATGTTGAAATGTGTATTTTGCAACATCAACAACTATAAATTCACAGTCTTTTCAAATTAAAATAATATTTTTACAAAATTAAATAATATCTTTGCATCACTGCAAACTTGTTAATATTACACCTAAATAAATTAGAACAATAAATAAGAACATACACATTTTAAGGAAGTTTCTACATAGTTTTTGCATAGTTCTGCATAGATTTGAGAAACGATAACAATCTTAATAATATAGTTGAAAGCATTATGGTTCCATTTCCACTCTGTGGCTTTTAGAAAACAATGTGCGATGGACACAGCAACAAGTCATCATTAATGTAAACTTTGACCCTCATCATTCAATATCTAATAGCTATATGCCACCATTCCAGTTTGACTACAACTTCATGTAATGTAATCTGTTGCCATGAAAACATTATTAAAGCTATCAAGCATCCCTACAAAATTTTCCATTAGCAGTGTCTAAACGATTTTGAAGCAATTTGGGTAAATGTAACTTCCTTCTACCAGTTGGTGGCGCTATGACCGTGACCCACAATAGCAACGTCCATGTGATTAGCCCCCAAGAATAATATGATCTAATATGCTACTATGAGCACAGAAGTCATTTAGGCTTGTAATTTTGTTGCAATTCTGTGGCACTAGGTTTTAATTTCTGTTATTGTTGCATTTGTTTTCTCTGTTCACTGACTAAATAAATGAAGTACATTAACTTTGAGTCTGCATTCATTATTCATATGCACAACTGTTTAAATATCCTCTAAATTAATGTTAAAGGAGGACATAAACTAGGTTTGAATACTGCATGTCTGTCATAGGATTGTTATTAAAAGTTACCAACTGTTTACCAACAAACAACTATTGATCCACGACATAGCCACAACATCATCGTGATGGACTGGCACCATTCCAAAGTTATGTTGTTGGAACGAATCCAGGAATTTCACTTTTCCAGTTGTCACAACGTAATCAATTACATTGCCACAATGAAAGTTTGGTCATCAAATTACAGTGCAGTTAGGAAATGGTGACATAATTTGGCTAGCTGGAAATACAAAATGACTGAATTTGCTGCGACATTTCTCAAATTTTGCCATGAAATTTTCTGCATGTTTTACAGTGACAACTCACAAATCATAATTTTATACCTCTGTAATTGTATTAATTACATTTTAATTGCAATTAAATGTAAATATTTTTGTGCATAATAACTGAATATGGATTTAGCAACCAAAAAAAGCACACAAAATACTATACAATTAGGTGAAACCTGTGGGTATTGAAAGACCCTTAATTATTTTTGTATTAAAATGTTCTGCCTCAGAGAATGCAAGAAAACTAGAAGAAAATAGTTAAAATAGCCAATAAATATGTAAACTAAAAACACAAATGAGGATTCAATAATTAGGCCTGTTGCCATTTATTAGATTGTCTGATATTTATATCTGGTATATGGCTATAATCGAACAAATACAATTAGAGTTCATATATTTGATCATTTATATACTTTTTTAAATTCCACGTGTTTAAAATAAAATACACAATTTGTAAAAAAAATCATTTAAAAAAATACAATTTTTATATCAGTAAATCATTCATGAACATTTACTTTCAGCATACAAGTGTTTAGCATACATTGCCATTTTCAGATTTGTAGCCTAATGTATTAATAGCACTTAAAATTATACTTCATAT
This sequence comes from Xyrauchen texanus, assembly GCF_025860055.1. Taxonomy (NCBI): domain Eukaryota; kingdom Metazoa; phylum Chordata; class Actinopteri; order Cypriniformes; family Catostomidae; genus Xyrauchen; species Xyrauchen texanus. The sequence continues at coordinate 30,266,241 of NC_068291.1, read as the reverse complement.
TATTACTCAACTAATGGGGATTTTAAGCGAAAGTTAGGGAGTCTTTGTCTAAACGCAGGTTTTTATGTCTCTTTCGCTGAATGCAGGGTGAAGATTAAATGCTAGCTGTGATGTGTGCATTCTGCAGTCCCACGAAAAATCCCTTCAAATCTAGAAGGATTTTGATAGTTAACGCACAACGTGGACACGATTACACTGTTACTCTGGAGATGATACAAATGGCAGCTGTGCATTTGGATATACTGTGACTGCTTCAGGCTTTTCAAGCGTTTGTTTTGCCACTGTAAAACATGAAGAAAAGCGATGGGATTCCCTCAGATTTTTTTTTTTTGTTGAAATTGGCAGGAATTATAAAAAATGGCAAACTACTGTGAACAATGCAGAGATTGGTTGCATTTGCAAGATCACAAAATCAGTCATGTCTAGAAGGGAACCCTCTTTCGTCAACTTCTCGCATATGCACAGTCTGTATTGAATAATCTAAGTATGTTTAACTGCATTCATCTGTTAACTATGTATATCAAAAGAATGGCATATAAAGTTAAAGATCAGTTTAAGGGGGGAGTCGGATGGTGCCATACGAGGTTCTGAGATGTAAACGGTGAGCTCTGCGCTCTTTGCTAGTTTTAATACTTTTTGTGTCATAAACCAGATAGATTCATTACACACTGATTCTTTACTGTCCTAGGAAGACAATATATCAAAGAATTCAAACTCCTCAGGATCTGGAGACATTTAAAACACACTTGCTCATGCTGAAGCTCCCAAGCAGCAGGCCGAAAGTGAAAGAAATTCGGCGAGAATTTATGAACATGTTGGCAATGCTGAAGGTCATTGCTGACTTGGAGGAAAATATTTGGTACCTGTAACATGAAATTCCTAGGAGGAGTATGTAAAATTCCAGTGCATGCATTTTTCAAACAATCCAAAATGGCCGACTTCCTGTTGGGTGGAGCTTATGACTGTCCACATGACAGTTGTCTGGCTTGATGAGATCTATATGTGTACAGATTTGTTGACGGTAGCTCAAAAAGGATGTGCTACAGCCCAGCCCTAATGACCGACGACTCTGATGTGTGTGCAAACTTTCAAGAGTTTTCATGCATGTTAAGTACCCCAAAAGAACCGAAACCTTGAAAATAAGAAGAATAATCTTTAGAAGAACAATGGGTTCTCTGCACTTTCAGTGCTTGGGCCCTAATTATATACTTTGTAGTTGTCAATAATATATACACTACACTCACTGAGCACTTTATTAGGAACACCTGTATACCTACTTATGCGATTTATCTAATCAGCCAATAGTGTGGCAGCAGTGCAATGCATAAAATCATGCAGATATGGGTCAGTAGCTTTTGTTAATGTTCACATCAACCATCTGAATGAAAATGTGATCTCAGTGATTTCAACCATGAAATGATTGTTGGTGCCAGTCAGGCTGGTTTGAATATTTCTGTAACTGCTGATCTTCTGGGATTTTCACGCAAAACAGTCACTAAAGTTTACTCTAAATGGTGCCAAAAACAAAAAATATCCAATGAGCGGCAGTTCTGCGGACGTAAATGCCTTCTTGATTATGGTCAACGGAGAATGGCCAGACTGGTTTGAGCTGGCAGAAAGGCTACGTTAACTCAGATAAGCACTCTGTACTGTTGTAGTGAACAGAATAGCATCTCAGATGGCACAACTTGTCAAACCTTGAGGCGGATGGGCTACAGCAGAATTTTATTATGATCACAGTGTTCCATATAAAGTGCTCAGTGAAATGTATATGAAGTACTGTACATCAATTTAAAAATGGATTGTCCTGTGAGTTCTTGGAGGAAAAAGCATAAAATTTGTATTTCATTCAGTTACAGTGATTCATTGTGATGTGCACAAAGATAATTTGCACCATAGGTGCACGTTTTGTGTATGTGTACCTGTGCATGAAGGGGACTCATAAAGCTGTCTGAACGTTTTAATGTAAACACTGCAGGAGTAATTTCATGCTTGCCAGAATGTAGCTCTGCAGTATGTTACTGGCACGCACACACGTCACTGCTGAATGATGACAACTCGCACATGCTCCAGCACAGCAGAGAATGAACTGAAGAAATGCAGGCATGGTTTAGGAGTCCACTGGTGTCCTCACTGACCCTCACACTTATGACTGTCAGATAGGTGTTTGTTAAGCTATTTTCTGAATGATAAACTCTCCAGGTGTGACAGAAGTGTGTTTGGGTAGTTGATATTGCAAGCAGTGCCAGCTGTGTTTTACAATCATATATGGTGTTTTGGTACCTCATATTCAGACTACATAAATTTGTACTTTAAAAATATAAGTTATTTTATATTTGTCACCACAGGACTACAGTATATAATTGAACTGCAAAAGGTTGATTTAAAAATGGTGAAAAATCTTTCTATTCAATTTAGTTTGTTACTTTTTAGTTATTTTCTTTCAGTAATTTATTTTTATTTTAGTTTATTGTAGTTTTAGGGCCGCCAAATCATTGTGTAAACAGAAATCACTTTGATTTGTTTAAAGCATTTAAGGGATAGTTCACCCAAAAATTGAATTGTTTACTCACCCTCATGCCACCCCAGATGTGTATGACTTTCTTTCTTCAGCAGAACATTAAGATTTTTAGAAGAATATCTCTGCTCTCTAGGTCCATTCAAAGCAAGTGAATGGTGGCCAGAACTTTGAAACTCCAAAAATCACAAAGTCAGCATAAAAGTAATCCATAAGACTTCAGTGGTTAAATCCAGGTCTTCAGCAGCGATATGGTATATGTGGATGAAAAACAGATCCATATTTAAATCCTTTTTAACTATACATCTCCAACTTTAACCAGTCCTGACCATTAGATGGTGATATGCACGAAGAATGCTAGTTGCTAAAAAATCTAAAGACGAATGTGGAAGTGAAAGTGGAGATTTAAAGTAAAAAAGGAGTTAAATTCTGATCTGTTTCTCACCCACACATAATATCGCTTCAGAAGACATTGATTAAACCACATAAAACTGTATTTTATTTTTTCCAAATGATGGTTGTATTTTTAAGTAAACAAATGTTTTATTATTTATATTAATACATTTGAACATATAATATTTTGTGTAAACTACCCTTTTGTGTTTTTGGAGAGATTGAACCTTGATTAATTAGTTTGCTGCCTCTCACCTCTGAAGATCTGGAGTATGATCTGTAATTTGTCATGCTTGCAGCATTTCTAATGTCTATTGGGATTTGCTCTGGTTCTCATTATTGTGGGGGATCATCAGCTGAGTGATGATACTGTCCTGAACCAGATTAACCTGGCAGACCCCTCTGAACATGAACTCCCAGTGCTCACTGCTGAGGAACAGGCCCTTATACTGGCAATATGGTGAGTGTATTTGTATCAGTGCATCAGATAAATATAAATCTGTCCTATTTGAATAGTGACTGTAAAACAGCAACTGATGAGTGCTCCACTTTATTTTAGGGATTATAGAGGTCATAAACAGCACTTGTCATTTAGAATCACCATTTCTGCAATTTTAAACCATCACTTTTATATCATGACAAACTGAAGAAGCTAGTAATTTTTATTCTAATACGCATTTGATTTGGCGGGTTGGAAAGAAATGTCTGTGAAGGAAAAAATTAGTTTAAGGGTTGGTTTCAAAACATAGTGAGCTGTCTCCTACCTACATAAGCTGGTCTTCTATGGCATCTTCCTAAATAAAATGGAGCCTCTTGGAAGAGACAGATTTGGAAAAGTCTTCATAGGTAGGAACTCCACGCGTCATTCAAATAGTGCTCTTCATGCGCAGCACACAGGAAACTTGACTTGCAACTGATTTTAATATAGGTGACACGAGAAGAGAGACGTGATACTCTAATGAGCATAAATACACACAGCACAGACACATTTTGGGTACAATATTACATTTTAAATCATATTAAATTAGTATTTGTTTATAATCAAAATTTCTCTCGCTTCATCCAGCATCTTGGATTATTTTTTCACTGATCTCATCACGATGCATTCTGGGATTGCCTACATATAGGATTCGTACGATGATACCTTTGTGCTTATGTCTTCAGGTGCTGTCTCCGGAGGCAGCTCAATAGGTTTTGGAACAGGCCCTAAGTTTTACTTTTATGGAAGTTTTAAATATCGCAGAGGAATTAAATATTCTTTGACTGCTAAAAAAGTATTTTTCAGGCTGTTTCTGCTGCCTTTTTGACACTTTAATACAGACTTTTTTAAGAGTCTACCTAGTGCATGTGTTATTAAACATACCTCTGAAAATCATGTTCTTAAAGCACATAGCCAAACGTTTTATGAATATGTTTTTAACAGGTCCAATTGTGGAGTTGTGCTTATAAATGAATGCACACAAATATCCTGGGCAAAATTGTCTCCTCTTTGTCTCATAATCCTTGAGATTAGTTTTAGTCACTCTAGTATTTTAGTTGCTGACTTTTAATGCTGCATTCAGCGCAGCTTGACATTAATCATGTCAGGATGTGTAAATCATTGTTATTGCAGAGAGTTTTTTCTTTCTGGAGTTTGATCTTGTCAACTTGGCTTTGAAGTGTTGTGCCAGGCCTCTGTCTCTCCCTTTACAATAACTGCAAGCTGCTGATACTGTTTTTGTGTCCAAGTGCACAAGGGTAGTTGCCTTCTCCTTCCTGAATGAAAAGTGGATGGTCATCCACCCCCATCTCAGTCCCTTGAGTAGGCATAAGGTTCTCCAACGCTGCACTCTAATTAGCTTTGTACCAGCCTGCTCGCCCTGTTTGTTGTTGAAAGGTCGTCATCCTGCCCGGCTGGCTGCTAGGAGACAAAATTGCAGGCGTGGAATAATTAGCACGGTATAATTATGCAGGCCAGGAATCTTAATTGGTCTGAGTGATGGTTGAAGGTGAAATATGAGCCGTCGGTTGGTGCAGTCGAGCATGTACGGTTTAATGGCGTCCTATTGGAATGCGAACAGCCTGCTGTACATTTATTAGCCCTGGCTGTCATAAAGAATAGTGATGCAAATTAAAAAGTAAGTGTCAGTTCCAGCTTCGGAATTGAACGTGAATGCACTTAGAATATTTAGCTAAATATTCCAATAATGGACTATTGAAATGTTGAGTGAGGGTTTAGCTGGCAACCTGGTATTTTCTCCTTGACTGCTCTTTTTGTCTCCAAAAAGTAAGATCATTGTCCCCATGTGCAAACTGTAGTCTGGCTTTTTTAAGGCAGTTTTGGAGCAGTAGCTTCTTCCTTGCTGAGCAGCCTTTCAGGTTATGTCGATATAGATACTTGTCTACCTGTTTCTTCCAGCATCTTCACAAGGTCCTTTGCTGTTGTTCTGGGATTGATTTGCACTTTTTGCACCAAACTACGCACGTTTCTTTCCTGACCGGTATGATGGATGCGTGGTGTTTATTCTTGCATAGTATTGTTTGTACAGATGAATGTGGTACCTTCAGGCATTTAGACATTTCTCCCAAGGATGAACCAGACTTGTGGGGGTCCACAATTTTTTTTCTGAGGTCTTAGGTTATATCTTTTTATTTTCCCATGATGTCAAGTAAAGAGGCACAGAGTTGGAAGGTAGGCCTTAAAATACATCCACAAGTACACCTTCAATTAATTATACCTCCTATCAGAAGCTAATTGTCTAAAGGCTTGACATCATTTCCTGGAATTTTCCAAACTGCTTAAAGGCGCATTTAACTTAGAGTATGTAAACTTCTGACCCACTGGAATTGTAATATAGTCAATAAAAAGTTAAACAATCTGTCTGTAAACAATTGTGAAAAATTACTTTTCATGCGCAAAGTAGATGTCGTAAACCACTTGCCAAAACTATAGTTTGCTAATATTAAACCTGTTGAGTGTTTAAATTTGTTTTAATGACTTCAACCTAAGTGTATGTAAATTTCTGACTTCAACTGTGTGTGTGTGTATGTATGTATCTATGTATGTATGTAATTTATATATATATATATATATATATACACACACACACACACACACACACACACACTACCTGTCACGATTCTTTGTTGTCTGTCCCGTGTTTCACTTGTCAACTGTCATTAACTACACTTCCCATAATTCCCTGTCCTCATCACTGCCCATGCACTTCTTTGTTCTCACCTGCATGTCGTTTAGTCATCATTGTGTTTGTGTATTTAAACCCTGTTTGTTCTCCAGTCATGGTTGGTCGTTCTGTTACGAAGGCAGACAAGGGGTGAGGATCTAAATGCGGTTTTTTTTTATTGAAACTGATGAAGACAAATAAACAAGACAGGAACAAATGAAACGTCCACGATGGGAAAACAAAACCAAAACACGAAAACATTCAAGGGGTACACAGGCTGGTGAAACATCCACTGAGGCCAAAGGTAATGATAAAAAACACATCCAAGAATCTACATTCAAACATCCACATTCAACGACCAACAATGACTGGAGAACAAACAGGGTTTAAATACACAAACACAATGATGACTAAACGACATGCAGGTGAGAACAGTGAAGTGCATGGGCAGTGATGAGGGCAGTGAATTATGGGAAGTGTAGTTAATGTCAGTTGACAAGTGAAACACGGGGCAGACAACAGGGGATCATGACACTACCGCTCAAAAGTTTTGAAAAACTTACTCATTCTTTATTATATATTATAATTTTATTTCACATTTTAGAATAATAGTAAAGTCATCAAAACTATGGAATAACTAATGGAACAATGTAAATTATTCCAAAAAACTAATCCAAAATAAATCAAAACTGTGTTATATTTTAGCATCTTCAAATTAGTCACCCTTTGCCTAGAATTTGCAGACATGAATTCTTGACATTTTCTCAACCAACTTCTTGAGGAATCACCATGGGATGCATTTTAAACAGTATTGAGGGGGTTCCCATCTATGTTGGGCACTAATTGGCTGCTTTACTTTATTATTTGGAATTTGGTATATACAGTCACCTAAAGGATTATTAGGAACACCTGTTCAATTTCTCATTAATGCAATTATCTAATCAACCAATCACATGGCAGTTGCTTCAATGCATTTAGGGGTGTGGTCCTGGTCAAGACAATCTCCTGAACTCCAAACTGAATGTCAGAATGGGAAAGAAAGGTGATTTAAGCAATTTTGAGCGTGGCATGGTTGTTGGTGCCAAACAGGCCGGTCTGAGTATTTCACAATCTGCTCAGTTACTGGGATTTTCACGCACAACCATTTCTAGGGTTTACAAAGAATGGTGTGAAAAGGGAAAAACATCCAGTATGCGGCAGTCCTGTGGGCGAAAATGCCTTGTTGATGCTAGAGGTCAGAGGAGAATGGGCCGACTGATTCAAGCTGATAGAAGAGCAACTTTTCCTCAAATAACCACTCGTTACAACCGAGGTATGCAGCAAAGCATTTGTGAAGCCACAACACGCATGACCTTGAGGCGGATGGGCTACAACAGCAGAAGACCCCACCGGGTACCACTCATCTCCACTACAAATAGGAAAAAGAGGCTACAATTTGCAAGAGCTCACCAAAATTGGACAGTTGAAGACTGGAAAAATGTTGCCTGGTCTGATGAGTCTCGATTTCTGTTGAGACATTCAGATGGTAGAGTCAGAATTTGGCGTAAACAGAATGAGAACATGGATCCATCATGCTTTGTTACTACAGTGCAGGCTGGTGGTGGTGGTGTAATGGTGTGGGGGATGTTTTCTTGGCACACTTTAGGCCCCTTAGTGCCAATTGGGCATCGTTTAAATGCCACGGCCTACCTGAGCATTGTTTCTGACCATGTCCATCCCTTTATGGCCACCATGTACCCATCCTCTGATGGCTACTTCCAGCAGGATAATGCACCATGTCACAAAGCTTGAATCATTTCAAATTGGTTTCTTGAACATGACAATGAGTTCACTGTACTAAAATGGCCCCCACAGTCACCAGATCTCAACCCAATAGAGCATCTTTGGGATGTGGTGGAATGGGAGCTTCGTGCCCTGGATGTGCATCCCACAAATCTCCATCAACTGCAAGATTCTATCCTATCAATATGGGCCAACTTTTCTAAAGAATTCTTTCAGCACCTTGTTGAATCAATGCCACGTAGAATTAAGGCAGTTCTGAAGGCGAAAGGGGGTCAAACACAGTATTAGTATGGTGTTCCTAATAAACCTTTAGGTGAGTGTAAGTATTCACAGCGCTTCACTTTTTCCAAATTTTGTTATGTTACAGCCTTATTCCAAAATTAATTACATTAATTATTTTCCTCAAAATTCTACAAACGATACCCCATAATGACAATGTGAAAGTAGTTTGTTTGAAATCGTGGAAAATTTATTAAAAATAAAAAACAAAAAAATTACATGTACATAAGTAGTCACAGCCTTTGCCATGACACTCAAAATTGAGCTCAGGTGCATCCTGTTTCCACTGATCAACCTTGAGATGTTTCTACAACTTGATTGGAGTCCACCTGTGGTAAATTCAGTTGATTGGACATGATTTGGAAAGGCACACACCTGTCTATATAATGTCCCACAGTTAACAGTGCATGTCAGAGCACAAACTGAGCCATGAAGTCCAAGGAATTGTCTGTTGACCTCCGAGACAGGATTGTATCGAGGCACAGATTTGGGGAAGGGTACAGAAAAATGTCTGCAGCATTGAAGGTCCCAATGAGCACAGTGGCCTCCATCATCCGTAAATGGAAGAAGTTTGGAACCACCAGGACTCTTCCTAGAGCTGGCCGCCCGGCCAAACTGAGCGATTGGGGAAGAAGGGTCTTAGTCATGGAGGTGACCAAGAACCCAATGGTCACTCTGACAGAGCTCAAGCATTTCTCTGTGGCGAGAGGAGAACCTTCCAGTAGAACAACCATCTCTGTAGCACTCCACCAATCAGGCCTGTATGTAGAGTGGCCAGACGGAAGCCACTCCTCACTCCTTTTTCAGCGGCAGGAACTGGGAGACTAGTCGGGATCGAGGGAAAGATGAATGCAGCAATATACAGATACATCCTTGATGAAAAACTGCTCCAGAGCACTCTGGACCTCAGACTGGGGTGAAGGTTCATCTTCCAACAGGACAACAACCCTAAGCACACAGCCAAGATAACAAAGGAGTGGCTACATGACAACTCTGTGAATGTCCTTGAGTGGCCCAGCCAGAGCCCAGACTTGAACCCGATTGAACATCTCTGGAGAGATCTGAAATTGGCTGTGCACTGACACTCCCCATCCAACTTGATGGAGCTTTAGAGGTCCTGCAAAGAAGAATGGGACAAACTGCCCAATAATAGGTATGCCAAGCTTGTAGCATCATATTCAAAAAGACTTGAGGCTGTAATTGTGCCAATGGTGCTTCAACAAAGTATTGAGCAAAGGCTGTGAATACTTATGTACATGTGATTTTCTTTTTTGATTATTGTTTTTTAATACATTTGCAAAGATTTCACATTGTCATTATGGTGTATTGTTTGCAGAATTTTGAGGGAAATAATGAATTTAATCAATTTTGGAATAAGGCTGTAACATAACAAATAGTGGAAAAAGTGAAGTGCTGAAATACTTTCCGGATGCACTGTACAGGTCCTTCTCAAAAAATTAGCATATTGTGATAAAGTTCATTATTTTCCATAATGTAATGATAAAAATGAAACTTTCATATATTTTAGATTCATTGCACACCAACTGAAATATTTCAGGTCTTTTATTGTTTTAATACTGATGATTTTGGCATACAGCTCATGAAAACCCAAAATTCCTATCTCAAAAAATTAGCATATTTCATCCGACCAATAAAAGAAGTGTTCTTAATACAAAAAAAGTCAACCTTCAAATAATTATGTTCAGTTATGCACTCAATACTTGGTCGGGAATCCTTTTGCAGAAATGACTGCTTCAATGCGGCGTGGCATGGAGGCAATCAGCCTGTGGCACTGCTGAGGTGTTATGGAGGCCCAGGATGCTTCGATAGCAGTCTTAAGCTCATTCAGATTGTTGGGTCTTGCGTCTCTCAACTTTCTGTTCACAATATCCCACAGATTCTCTATGGGGTTCAGGTCAGGAGAGTTGGCAGGCCAGTTGAGCACAGTAATACCATGGTCAGTAAACCATTTACCAGTGGTTTTGGCACTGTGAGCAGGTGCCAGGTCGTGCTGAAAAATTAAATCTTCATCTCCATAAAGCTTTTCAGCAGATGGAAGCATGAAGTGCTCCAAAATCTCCTGATAGCTAGCTGCATTGACTCTGCCATTGATAAAACACAGTGGACCAACACCAGCAGCTGACATGGCACCCCAGACCATCACTGACTGTGGGTACTTGACACTGGACTTCAGGCATTTTGGCATTTCCTTCTCCCCAGTCTTCCTCCAGACTCTGGCACCTTGATTTCTGAATGACATGCAAAATTTGCTTTCATCCGAAAAAAGTACTTTGGACCACTGAGCAACAGTCCAGTGCTGCTTCTCTGTAGCCCAGGTCAGGTGCTTCTGCCGCTGTTTCTGGTGCCTGTGCTCAGTGGCTCTGGATGTTTCTACTCCAGACTCAGTCCACTGCTTCCGCAGGTCCCCCAAGGTCTGGAATCGGTCCTTCTCCACAATCTTCCTCAGGGTCCGGTCGCCTCTTCTCGTTGTGCAGCGTTTTTTGCCACACTTTTTCCTTCCCACAGACTTCCCACTGAGGTGCCTTGATACAGCACTCTGGGAACAGCCTATTTGTTCAGAAATTTCTTTCTGTGTCTTACCCTCTTGCTTGAGGGTGTCAATGATGGCCTTCTGGACAGCAGTCAGGTCGGCAGTCTTACCCCTGATTGCGGTTTTGAGTAATGAAACAGGCTGGGAGTTTTTAAAAGCCTCAGGAATCTTTTGCAGGTGTTTAGAGTTAATTAGTTGATTCAGATGATTAGGTTAATAGCTCGTTTAGAGACCCTTTTCATGATATGCTTATTTTTTGAGATAGGAATTTTGGGTTTTCATGAGCTGTATGCCAAAATCATCAGTATTAAAACAATAAAAGACCTGAAATATTTCAGTTGGTGTGCAATGAATTTAAAATATATGAAAGTTTAATTTTTATCATTACATTATGGAAAATAATGAACTTTATCACAATATGCTAATTTTTTGAGAAGAACCTGTATATACACCAATCAGCCACAACATTAAAACCACCTGCCTTATATCGTGTGTAGATCCCCCTCATGCCACCAAACAGCTCTGACCCGTTAAGGCATGGACTCCATAAGACCTCTGAAGGTGTCCTTTGGAATATGGCACCAAGACATTAGCAGCAGATCCTTTAAATCCAGTAAGTTGCAAGAGGGGGCCTTCATGGATCAGACTTGTTGGTCCAGCACATCCCATAGATGCTCAATCGGAATGAGATCTGTGGAATCCGGAGGCCAAGTCAACACCTTGAAATTTGTCATCTTCCTCCAACAATTCCTGATACATTTTTGCAGTGTGGCAAGGCTCATTATCCTGTTGAAAGAGGCCACTACCATCAGGGAATACTGTTGCCATGAAGGAGTATATGTGGTCTGCAACAATCTTTAGGTAGGCGGTATTTGTCATGGAAACATCCATGAAAGCCAGGACCCAAGGTTACCCAGCAGAACATTGTACAGATCATCACACTGCCTCCGCTGGCCTGCCTTCTTCACATGGTTCATCCTGCTGCCATCTCTTCCCAAGGTAAACGACACACGCACCCAGCTGTCCTCATTATCTAAAAGAAAACATGATTCATCAGATAAGGCCACCTTCTTCCATTGCTTCATGGTCCATTCTCACACTCACGTGTCCATTGTAGGCGCATTTGGCGGTGGACAGGAGTCAGCGTGGGCACTCTGACCGGTCTGTGGCTACGCAGCGCCATACACAGCAAACTGCAATGCACTGTGTCTTCTGACATCTTTCCATCATGGCCAGCATTATGTTTTTCAGTAATTTGTGCTACAGTAGCTCTTCTGTGGGAATGAAGCAGATGGGCTAGCCTTCGCTCACCATGCGCATCATTGAGCCTTGGGCACCCATGACTCTGTCGCCGGTTCACTGGTTGTCCTTCCTTGGACCAATTCTGGTAGGTACTAACCACTGCATATGGAGATGCTCTGGCCCAGTCATTAAACCATCACAATTTGCCCCTTGTCGATGTCACTCAGATCCTTACACTTGCCCATTTTTCCTTCTTCCAACACATGATATTCAAGAACTGACTGGTCATTTGCTGCCTAATATATCCCACCCCTTGACAGGTGCCATTATAACGAGATTCACGAGTTATTCACTTTACCTGTCAGTGGTTTTAATGTGATGGCATTATCGATACATTTTATATATTATGATAGAACATCATATAGTGCATATTTAGCATGCTTTTTCTGCTGATTTATTTTGGTAGGTATTTCTTGATATTAAACACATAATAAAAATGATTGCCAAAATCATTCAGTGCAATTTATGTAATTAATTATAAGTAAACCATCTGTTTTTTATATTGACATTTTCATACTTTTAGCTGATGATTTAACCTTGGTCAATAATTGGCCAAAAAATATTGGTGGCCAATACGTCTGAATCCCAGTTATTTTCTGTTAAATTTAGTTTGCAGAGATCATTTTGTGGCCTTGACCTATGACCCAAAGGAAACATAGAAACACACACATTTGTAAGTTTTTGTGGTTTGTTGCTTTGCAGCATTGAATTTCATTAGAATAATCCAGTTCACAAACTAAATGATGAGGAACTCTTGGCCTTCACAACGATAAGAAAATGTAATGCTTTATTTTTCTCTGATTTTCTCACAGCCACAGCTAACATTTATTTCTGCATTCAGTGTTGTACTTTCAGTCTAACAAATGGAGTGCATATAAACATATTTCTTTTTGTCACAGTTTAGCACTTAAAATGTGTCAGTCTACACTATCAAATGCAAACAAATGGTGAAAAGGTCCGTTCTTGCTTCTATCTCTCTGCTGGGTACCATAAAGTTAGGGAATGAGGTGCTGTGCTTTGGCCATTTGTTACTCTGATCAAATCCAGCATGCATTATCTCTATCCATTTCTAACATCTCTGTGCTTTTAAAGATTTGACTTCCAGACTTTGGAATGTCAGAGAGAGAGAAATTATTTTGACATGTCTTTATATTTTCAAATGTAGCAGTACTCTGACAGCCTGTGCGAGAATGATGGACAGGTTGAAAACTCCCTGTTTCCTTTCAGCTCATTCATTCAAAACTTGTATTAGAGGAGAGAGTAAAGCCATCAGAAACCTAAACACACAGTTCACAGGTACAAGAAAACCAAAACTCAGTCACTAAAACTGAACCGATAAACAGCTTTCTGCCAGCAGGTCTTATTGTCTTCCTCTGAACATTTTAAGCCACTTCCTGTTATTTTAATTGGTCACACTTTAACAGACACAGCCACACACATAAACAATTCTTTCCGAATAACAAAAACCCTTAACTGTAACATTAATATGTTCTACTTTAACATGTGTCAGTGCACTGCAAATGAAGCCCTGTAGCATAGGCATGCCTGTAAGAGCAGTCAGGAGCTGAACGCAGCACTGTCTACATGCCACAATCTGCTGTGAACATAGTTTTTAACAACCAGCAAATTAGCATACAAAGAGTTTTTAAATCAGCAACCTGAGCCCCCCTAACAGCTTAAATTATTCATTGGCTTTTATTACAGAGGACAGTTGAGTATGATTTATATCTGTTGGCAAGTCTCTTTGACTAGAAAATAATCCACTTGCAAATCAACCACTTACGTGCCTATGGACCTTATTTAGAGTAGCGGCATTACTTTTTTATGGGGATCATAATTATGCGGCGATCGTTTAGCTCATGACACACTCACAAAATAAAAATTCAATAAAATGTCAGTAGATAAAAACTTGTTTTTAAAATTAGATATGATCTACAGTATGACCTTTTTACAGCTTTATACAGTGCATGCCATTAGAGACTTTAAGTTAATTCCCATCAAAAATTAAATAGGGTTCCGCTGTGGTGGTGATCACATGGTACTTTATTGTACGAGTAGTTGATGTCCATGTGCTACTTTTTAATGTCAAGATTTTAGGTTAGTTTAATTAAATATATTAAGCAAGTGTAATTTAATTGGTGTGACTGTTACCATTTTTAAAAAGTCATTCCACCATTTTCAATCACCTTTTCGTATTCTAGTTTATTTTAAATGTTCCACAATTAATATGCAGTCATAAAACTGCATGCGGTCACACTTTATTTGATAGAATTAATGGTACTGGGTATTTACATAGGTAATTACTGAGTAATACTAATGAACTACATGTAATTGCTGTGTAACTATTTTATAGAGCATATTGTTATTACTCTAGTAATTAATTATAGTAACGTACGCAGACGCTGTAAAATAAAGTGTTACCTTGCATGCACATTAATTATAAAAGAATTAGAGAAATACTGTACAACATATTTAGATGGAGTATATCATGTCACACAGCTGAACTATACCATGGTACTGAAGGATTACCTTACATACCTTGGTATTTGCTTGATAATCCATGGTATTTCAAAGAATATTATGGTATTGCTATGAAACAAGTTTTTTTTGGCTTCTCTCAATACCTCTGCTGCCACATTTTATTTATTTATATACACACGCACGCACACACACACACACACACACACACACACACACACACACACACACCCTGTATTTTGTATTATGTGAGTCTGGTTGCTCTCGCTGTCTATAGATCTACGGTTACCTGTTCTATGAGCAGCTTGTGGAGCTGTGACTAATGCTCTTTAGCAGCACTTTAAGGTTAATTTTCGTGGGTGATGTTTCAACTTCTCCTCCTGCGTTGTTTTCTTCTTTTCTAATTTATACTTGGGTTACAGCCCTGCCGGTCTTTACGGAGTCTGAATCCATATGCATTCATTAGAAGTTCCCTTTTGCTTGCTCTGAGGAATAGGGCTTCTCTGCCTCGCCTCTCTTTTCAAAGCTTGATATCTTTATTTTCACAAGCAATGAAGTGAGTCCACCGCTGTCGTGTATTTGGCTGTGTGCACTCTACTCTGAAACTCTCTCATGTCTTGGAATGCTTTCCTGGTTCTTTTGGATTGTTTTTGTGTTATGGCCAAGTGCAATTTTCCCCATAGTATTAAGTGACTTTCCCTGACAACTTTAAACTTCAGAGGATATGTTCATATGTTTTGACAAATACACACACCTGTTCTCATGGACACGGCGCTGAGATGTTGGTGGTCTCTCCTTGATATTTAACCCTCCTAATCAACACTTCAAGATCACACTTTTAAGAACCTAATTAGGTCTGGTACTCTGCACTATAGGTTTCCATCTGTGGAAGGTTTGACGGGGTCTGACGACTTTTGGCAAACAATTCAAAGCCATTTTGGAAGAGACCTATCAAGGTTTGTTTGCATGAGTAAGGAGGTTATGATGAAGAGAGCAAAGCAGTGTGACAAATTGGGAATGAAAAGCAAAAAGTAAGAAGGAAAAATGTGTCTCTATAATCTGACCAAGGGGTTTGCATCATATTCAGCAAAAGCTGTTAGAGGCAGGACCTTTTGGAAAAAGCTATCTACGCATTAAGCAAGGAGCTGTGAGTTCAAACACCAGTTTCCTGTCAACGATGAGTCACTGGAGTTGCTGGATGGGTCTAGATTTTAAGCAGGTTGAAAACAAAACTAGGGAGCAAAATGAAGCATGATTCTGTTTGGGATTAGGAATGAGTCACAATTGTTGACTATATTGATAGTGACCATTCTTTAATTAGTGTGCTGTGCTTTAGCTTTAAGGCAGTTTGCATAGTAAAACCTAAATTTCCAGAATCAGAATCGGCTTTACTGCCAAGTAGGTTTATACATACTAGGAATTTGTCTTGGTGACGGGAGCTTCCAGTTCACAACAATACAAAAACAGCAGCAAGACATAGATAATAAAAAAAAAAAGAATAATACAAATAAATAATTATACATATACTTGCATACACCCAGACACACACCTACATACATACATACATACACACACGTAGTACAAATCTAATACAAATCCGTTATATAAAGAACAAAAATACAGTATATTATGTACAGTGCAATGTATGTAATGGCAGAAGTGGATATGTTGGATAATATAAATAGACTTAACTGTGTATTGAACATAATTATTGCTCAATGGGGCAATTTTAACTGTTCATGAGATGGATCGCCTCAGGGAAAAAACTGTTCCTGTGCCTGACGGTTCTGGTGCTCACGTCGGCCAGAAGGCAACAGTTCAAAAAGTGTAATGGGCTGGGTGAGTGGGATCCAGAGTGATTTTTACAGACTTTTTCCTCACTCTGGAAGTGTGTAGTTCTTGAAGTGGGGGCAGGCGGCAACCAATAATCCTCTCAGCAGTCCGAACTGTCCTCTGTATTCTTCTGATGTCCGATTTCGTAGCTGCACCAAACCAGACAGTTATTGAAGTGCAGAGGACAGACTCAATGATTGCTGAGTAGGACCGGTGGCAGGTTGAACTTCCTCAGCTGGCGAAGGAAGTACAACCTCTGCTGGGCCTTTTTCACAATGGAGTCAATGTGTGTCTCCCACTTCAGGTCCTGTGAGATGGTAGTGCCCAGGAACCTGAATGACTCCACTGCTGCCACAGTGCTGTTTAGAATGGTGAGGGGGACAATGTTGGGGTGTTCCTCCTAAAGTCCACAATCATCTCCACCGTTTTGAGCGTGTTCAGCTCCAGGTTGTTTTGATTGCACCAGTGAGCCAGCCGTTCAACCTCCTTTCTGTATGCACACTCATCATCATCTCGGATGAGGCTGATGACAGTGGTGTCATCTGCAAACTTTAGGAGCTTCACAGAGGGATCCTTGGTGGTGCAGTCATTGGTGTAGAGGGAGAAGAGTAGTGGGGAGAGCACACATCCCTTGGGGGCACCAGTGCTGATGGCACAGGTGCTGGAAAGCTGGTAATCCACTGACAGATAGACATGGGAACAAGGAGTTGGTTTAACTTAGTCCGGAGAATTGCTGGGATGATGGTGTTAAAAGCCAATCTGAACTCCACAAAAAGGATCCTTGCGTATGCCCCCGGGCTGTCCAGATGTTGTAGGACATGATGCAATCCCATGTTGACTGCATCATCCACAGACCTATTTGATCAATAAGCATTTTGAAGGAGATCTAGAAAGGGTCCAGTGATGTCCAGTGACCAACACCAGTCTCTCAAATGACTTCATGACCACAGACGTCAGGGCGACAGGTCTGTAGTCATTAAGTCCTGTGATTTTTGGTTTTTTAAGGACAGGGATAATAATTGAGCGGTTGAAGCAGCATGGGACTTAACACTGCTCCTGTGATCTATTGAAGGATCTGTGTGTAGATGGGGGCCAGTTAGTTAGCACAGGATTAAAGGCACGCTGGTGAGACGCCATCTGGGCCTGAAGCCTTCCTTGACCTTTGCTTCCGAAAGACACAGCACACATCATCTTCACAGATCTTGAGTGCAGGTTGAGTAGCAGGATGGGGGTTGCAGGAGGCGTTAATGTCTGTGTGAAGTGAAGGTCCAAGTGTGTGTGGTGTGTGAGATTGGGCCTTTCGAATCTGCGGTAGATCACATTCAGGTCATCAGCCAGTCGTTGGTCCACCACAGGGTTGGGGGTAGGAGTCCTGTAATTGGTAAGTTGTTTTAGGCCACTCCACACTGATGCAGGGTCGTTAGCTGAAAACTTGTTTTTCAGCTTCTCAGAGTAACTTCTTTAAAAATAATGCAGCGGCCACTCCGGATCCAAAATGGTGCTATTTTTGTTACAAAAGCCCGACTTTAGTGGCACATGGACATCGGAGCTACCGGTGTTCGTGTCTACCATCGCCAGACATTATTAGTCACATGTCTGTGAAACTTGTTCTGTTTATGTCTTAGTTGTTTAAACTTTTCATGTTCATACAAATATTTACACATGTTAATTTTGCTGAAAATAAAAGCAGTTGGAAGTGAGAGGACGTTTATTTTTTTGCTGAGTTTAGATATCAACAGGAGAAGCTTAAACCTCCAGCACTTAATTAAAAGCAGCAATAGTTCTCTTTTGGCTTCTGGGTAACCAAAGGTCCAAAACAACAAACAAAACCCACTTAAAAAGAAAGACAGATAAATATATTACCTAACAAATGAAAAGAAAAATACCAGTACATACCAGTTAACCTAACTACACTGACAATAAACAAAGTCAAGAGTTCTCAAAAGAAAAGGACAGGTTACAACTAAAGGTTGCTGCAATAAACTAAAGACATAAACAAATTAACACAAGAAAACAACATAACACAATTCGCTGTGGCTCTTGTTGATATGCTGGTTTGTCATGGGGATAAGTGACTAACCCGAAGTCACAACACTTTGCAATGAATACTGCAATATCAGCATGAGCCGCACACATGCCTCACTCTAACTGAAGCAGTGAAAGCACAGTATAACTTAAAACGCAGCCTTTTGCAGTTTAGTAATCGTTCAACACCATGTTGCAATTTCTGTTTTAATGTATATCATACCAATGTCTCAGAGGTCAAAATCAGTAGGTTTTACTGTAAATGGTTTCCCTTCATCTTGTAAGTGCATGTATGTAGTACATGGAGCACCAGAGGGGAACTTTTACAGAGGTTTATGATAGTACTATATTAAACTACTATACATTTGCTGAATATAATGTAGGCCTGTAATAATGTTAAGGGGGAATATTTCTTGGATCTAAAAATGCCAAATGTAATGTCTAATTTTACCAGTAAATTTAAGTAATGCCTGCTTTTTTTACTGGACATACATACACTGCCATTAAAAATACAGTATTTTTTTGAAAATAATATTTTAGAAGTATGTAATCACTGACGATACTATTTAAAAAAATAACAATATTATGTAAAATTCTTACAATGTTTGTAATCATTGACCATGTGTATGCATATATATCTAACATAATTCTGTATTTTCAGATAAGCAGAATTAAGAATATTTTTATTCTGATGTTACCATTGACCAGAGCTGAGCAGATTTGTAGTCCCAGTCTATCCCTGATGGATCATTACGCACTTGATGAACAGTGCTTTTAGTTTTTGGAAGGAACTCTTTTGCATATGTCTTAAAAGTTATAATAGTACTAATAATAAGCATTTTAATCTTAACTCGTCTTGATTCAGGCTTTGTTTATAGTGAGTATCAAACCTTTAATTCAGTATCTTTAACCGAATCTTGATATGAGTGAATCGTAACACCACTATTATTTTAAACACCCCTGTTTGGGATGATGAAATCCTTTGTCCAGGTAACACTTAAATGTAAACCAAAAGGAATTAGTAGGGCGTATAAAGTGAAAAATCTATGGTCAGACAGTCATTATCAAAAAATAAACCATGACAGAATGGTCAGGCCTCCTAAGTGGATGCATTCTACAGGACTACTTAACAATTGAATAATTAATTTATTCTGCTTATTACAAGACTATGGGCATGAAATATTGATTTGGGTTAAATGATTTTATTAGCTTGTAGAGATCACAGAGTGATACGAGAAATAAAAACAGATGATCGCATAACCCGCATGACCAGTGAAATATCTCTGGTTTATCCCCGTTTGTACGGTACGGTATTAAGAAATATCAATTAACAATTGTAGATTATGAATTATATCATAGAACCATAGAATGTGACGAAAGGGTGATTTTTAAGGTGAGGTCCTTCATTGTGATTTTAAAAAATTTACTAATTTCAACACCATGCTGACAAATAAAGCTTACAGATTCTTGCCTCATCAGTAGGCTGTGCATGCTGGGCTCTTTTTCTTTTTAACTCAGTCCTATAAACCCCTAAATATAGTTTCTGGATGTTACATTTTACCAAGTTTCATGTTTAAATGCATGAGCTATATAAGGTTTCCTATTTAACCTGCCTTCTAGTACTGGAGCCACCCAAGAATAACCAGAGAGATGGGGCGTAACGAGGGTTTGGGACTATCATTTATATGGCAGGATTATTTATTTTGTTCTTCAAAATAAAGTATTTTCAGAGGCATGGAAGGGGACGTGCTTGTGGCTGAGTTGGCACTTCTGTGGAAACAGTAGGAAGTACTTTCATAGCCTAGCCATTTAACACTGCAAACGCTCTTTTCTCTCTTATTTAATCATTTCTTGGGGAGGGAGAATTATTGTAATGTGTGCATTGTGGACGCAGCGGAAATACCCTTTCTCAACGATGGATTACTTTTGGTGGTGAATTCCTTCCCTGCAGTTTTAATGATACAGAAACATCCATTGACCTCAAATACAATTGCATGTGCACGTACAGCCAATAATTATTGTACTGAATGAAGCAATCCTATCGATGAGATGGCAACCTATAAATCATTTAGAACCTATTTGTCATTGCACATTACCACGATCTGTTGGCCATCAATAGGCAGTTGCTGGATCATACACTGTCCCATATTGACTTTAATGTTTATATGCTTCCTAAAATCAATCTGATGCCACTTTTGGCTGCATTCCCAAATGCATATTAAGGCTTAGTGCTGGATTACACTGTAATTGGCAAATCATGAAACCCTTTGTAGTGACTAGAATGTTTAATAAGCTTCCAGGAAAACTTGCTCTTTTAAAGAAGAGGTTTTGTAGAGATACTATTACACACCGCAGGTCTTTATCATCCTTATTTTTAGGCTTTTTTATGACTTTGAGATGTCAAGTAATTTGCTTCAAACTGAAAGAGTCAGGCCGGGAGAGTCACGTGACACCACGCGAGGTTTGGACGTGTGAACGGCGAGCTCTGCGCACTTTGCTAGTTTTAACACTTTTAATAACATAAACTGGTGAGATTCAATACACTCTGTTCCATAACTGTTCTAGGAGGACAATCTGTCAAAGAATTCAAAATCCTCTGGCTCTGGAGACATTAAAAGACACTTACGTGCTAAAGCTGATACCCCCTTATGTGCTAAAGCTGGCCCCTAGCCTGGAAGTTGATTTAGCCGGAGAGATGCGGGAAATGTGACGAGAGATGTTGAACATGTCGGCAATGCTGACTTGGAGGATCTTGCTGTGATACGTTGATCAATCACTGCCATGGAATAATGTCCATATTGTCGTATTCCTGAGACCGAAGAGGGTCAGGATGTGGTGAAATTCCTAGATGGGCTCCTTCTGAATCTGCTTGACAAAACAGGCCATAAGCTGGAAAGGTTTTCGAGTGATGTGTATTCCAAAATTCATCTACCTGCTACAATCTCTCCCTATAGATGACCCCCTCTCTTATTTCAAGCAATTTGGTTGCATAGCGAAGTCTTTCATTTGGTAAATGTCCCAGATTACATTTCCTTAATTTACATAGGCTGATTGACAAAGGTAGGCTAGGCCTACCCAAGCATTTGTTTTATTATTATGCATTCGGTCTGACATCTGGCTCATTGGTCGCTCCCACCTTAGAGAGCCCTCCCTGGTACTTGCCCCTATTTCATCATTACAAAGCCTTTCTATCAAACTAACCGGAGAAGTTAAATTACACCCTGTTATCTTGCATTTGCTCTCGGTATGGATAAAGGTGTCCAGAGTGTTTAATTCGGACATTTATTTAAATGTAGCCTCGAGCATATGGCTGAACCCAAAATTATGTATTAATAAGTCCCCTTTCTGCTGGACAGAGTGGATCGTGAGGGAGGTTAATATCCACCCTCTGACTTATATGAGAGTGGAGTGTTGAGATCCTTTGAAAATATGGTTCAACATTTTGGGATTCCCAGGTCTATGTTATTTTTTTTTGGGGGATTTTCTCCCTTTTTCATCCCAATTTGGCATGCCCAAATCCCAATGTGCTCTAAGTCCTCATGGTGGTGGAGGATGAATCTCAGTTGCCTCCTCGTCTGAGAGACTCAATCCATGCATCTTATCACGTGGCTTGTTGAGCATGTTACCATTATTTTATATAATTTGATTCCACATTTTCTGTTATGTTTAAGTTGTTTTATGGAATCAATAAAAATGCATAATTACAAAAAAAAGAAAGATTCAGGCTTATTTTATTCACATTTTTTTAAGAGTTATTCAGACCTAAATGTTTAGTGGCTGTTTCTGTTTATTTTTGCTAATACTTGGAGTTAAATTACCTAACCCGAAGTATTAAACTTTGGCACATATCTCATCCCACATCGTTTGTGCTACAGACATCGGGAAGAGAATATCATTGACTTGTGTGTGGGATCCTTGATTTGGGCAAGTAAGCAACCGTATAGCAATGTCCTAGGCAACCACCCACAACACCCAAAATCGTAGAGGTGTTTTTATTTTATTTTTTTGGACGGCATGCACTGCTCACATTTTTTTCATAAAATCTAAAAAACAAGTTCATATGACTTTGCTACAAGGATGTATTTCTCTTCTTGATCCTTCCTGGACGCTGCTGTTCTTGGCAACACGAGGAGTAACATCATTCACATAAAAATCCCCCCTCATATGTGCCAAACTTGCTACAGTTTCAAAGAGCTGTCCATCCAAGATGAATCACAGGGTTTTAAGGCTGTTCTGGTCCGATCCCTGATTCTTATGATGTCACGTGGTGGTATCTTTCCCAGATCCCATTAACCCAAATGCCCAGAAATTGGCAAAACCACCTGGTCAGTCTGTACTTCCTCTATTCCAGAGTTCTTTGTTGTCAGAGCTTTCCCATCTGCTCTTTAAGCCACTTAGCCACAAGCTGTCACTTCCAGGTTGTGGCTTTGGAGCTACTTGCTTGCGTCAGTGGTTTATTTTCTGATGATCATTGAACCCCCATCATTTCCCTCTGGGTAGGGATTTCAATCCTCCTACACCAGGCAATGAATAGATTGCATTATGTTGTAATATGAGCTTGTGTTTGTTTGGTTGGATTGGGCCATTTCCTTGCTATGATACTCTTGAGTCCAATATTTCTGTTGATCTCACCAGTGATCTCTGTCCAAGGGCATTGAACTATTGGATGCATCGTAGGCCTAAGTGCATAGCAGGCAATTGGAAGCTCTTTTAGGGTCCTGTCAAATATAATGTTAAAGGAAAAGTTCACCCACAAATGAATGTACTTGCCCTCATGTTGAACCAAACCCATATGACTTTCTTCCTTGGAACAGTAAAGGAGATGTTAGGCAGTGTGTTAGTCTCTGTCATCATTCAATTTCATTACATCTTTTTTCCATTGAATGAAAGTAAATCACGACTGCTTCTGTCATTCAACCTAACATCTCATTTTGTGTTTCTACTCAAAGTTTTAGCCTACTCATTTGGAACAATATGGGAGTGAGTAAATGTTGACAGAATTAAAACATTTTGGGGGTTAACTGTCGAGGTTCACTCATAAATCCTTTGCCCAATTGTTTGCTCAGTGGAAAATGCCAGGTTTGCACATCCTGAAAGTATTTCAATCAGCAGACTAATTTGAGCCTGGACCTCATAGGGTGGCGTGGCCTTCTGATCATGATGTCATTTGTTCAGATTTGGGTTGGAATAAAATCTCTCATCATATCCTGGTTCTCGCTGAGGGTTCCTCCTCTCCAGCCCTGTCAAAACGAGAGAACATCCAGTTTTTCACCCACTCTGTGCGAAGAGCATAGTGGTGTCAACTATGTGCTTTATAAGAACCGCAAACCACTGTCGATTTTATTTGTGGAACAGAAGCCAATTAAAAAGTTTAATGTATGATTCTCATAAGCTTAGCAAGCTGTATTTTTGTCTAGCTAAATTATCCATAAAAATATCCAGATGTAGTTTGTGTGGTTTTAGTGAGCAGTTATGTTTTTTTTATATTATTTTTTTTATAGAAGATGGCTTACTGGCTGGGTGAGATGAGCTAAAGTAATATGAAAACCATCACCCAGATCTCTGGGTAACTTTTCTCTGCTGACCTTTCAGATTTAATGGTGGGAGAATTAGACATTAATGAGATATTTCCTCATTCACTGTTGAAGTATGCACCTGGCTGGGACCTAATTCGTTTTTTCCTCCCTTTATATCTCTGAGAAAAATATATTTATGAGAAAACAGGGACATGTCATCAAGTTTATTCTTACTGCATCAGGATACATTTAACTCATTCTTATGGTTATCAACTGATAATCTGCTTTCATCATATTTTCCCTTAAATGTTCACCAAAAATTTTCATAATTTGCTCACCCTAATGTTGTTCCAAACTTGTATGACTGACTATCTTACTTGGAACATAAAAAGAAATGTTAGGCAGAAAGACCGCCTCAGTCACCATTCACTTTCATTGGTTACAGAATTAAAATATTTGTTAAAAGTGATGTCCATTTGTTTAGAGATGTTAAACATGTTTTTGTAAAACATTTTAAACTACGATTTTAGGGCTTGTCCATGTGTTTTCCTGAAGATCAAAAGGCCAGCTATGACAATTCAAGCAGAGCAACAAACCCTTTCCTTCCACTTTAGATGTTTAAATACTACATGACTGATTAATTGCACCAAATTCACAGTTTGGTTTAACACCTATGTGCTTGCAGCTAATTTTTCTCCAACCTGTCCAATGTTATTTTGAATTCTTGATATTATTTGCCACCAACTTTACCATCTTCTACTGATCTGCAGTCTGCTATCGCTGGTCACCACTGGCTGGTTGTGTGTGCAGGCATCTTTCCAGTCTACATGTGGATTCAGGGATCTGCAGGCTGGTTAGATGGTTGTCATGTGCCCAGCTAAGATCACAGTATATTTTGGCCACCTTATGTTTCAGAATTTGCATCAAGTGAAGCATGAAGTTTTCTTAACTTTTGTTTTTGTTATGCTAAACTACATATGCTCCTTTTGACATTTTTGAACTTCCACAAATGCTGCTTTTGTATGTCATGTGATGGAATTTCATTTCAGTCAAGCACACTCTTCGCAGTAATGCAGAACTGCCAACCTGTACGCATTTAACAAAGCGGGTACGCATTTTGACCTCAAGGTACGCTGGTACAATTTGTCACTCTAAATTACGCAAAAACCTGCTGATGCCTCTGTGTACTCTCGGTACTCAAATCAAGCAACAGCAAAAGAAGAAGAGTTCAACCAATCATAGCGCTGGGTTCATTCCCCAAATAGCAAGCGGGAATGATTGACAAATGCGCCTATCATTAAAAAGAGACGGCAAAGCGACAGCAACACAATATCCCGCTCGATCCCCCTTCCACTCCCGCCGTCTTACTGATTTCTTAAGCGAGGACAGTACAGTAGTCACGGTACTTCTAACTCGATCCCCCTTCCACTCTTTTGTAAGTCGCTTTGGATAAAAGCGTCTGCCAAATGAATAAATGTAAATGTAACTTCCTAAGGTAAACGGGTTGGGGTGTATGTGGAACTTTGAAATATTGAATTAAGTTAACTTAATCTTCTGGAGTCGGCGTGATCACATGGATTAACTTAAAATACTCTGTCATTCATGGTCACTCAGATAAGAGGAAGACAACATTCAACAATGCAAATTATAAAATGCTCAAGTAATGCTGAACATTAAATCTAAATAAAATTGAAATCGCTATAATGCTTAGTGATGAAGAAAGTGCTGTGATTTGAATAAATATTTTGATGCGCGGTGTGTTCCAGAGTGAAGAGTTCCAGAATTGTTCAGGCACGTGGTCTGTGCTCACACACGCTGTGTTTTTCCATCTCAGAGTAGCTCATTTCACTGCTGCTCCACACAAACTCATTTGGTGTGAGTTTGTGCCAATTATAACGTGCACTTGACTGCAAGATGCGCAAACATTTCTCCTGATTTGTAATGAGAATAGGTTATAAATCAGCTCTTACGAAAATTTACCATGGTTTTACCATGTACTGTACTGTACTGTAGTAAGTGTTTTTTGGCAGAATGAGGAAATTAAAGACAGACATGCAGTAAATATGAGTATTGCCCTAGTTTTGGTTAAATTATGACCAGTGTTTACTCTATAAAACACTGCCTTAACAGGAATAGCACAAAAGTGAGTGCAGACCTGCTAACCTTTGGAAAATATTTAACATTAATATGTCTTTTCATTAAATGGTATTCTGAAAAATATGTGACTGCATTGTTTTCTTCACAACCAATTTATATGTTGAAAAATTTGAGAATATAAACCCTGTTGGTACTCAAAAATAATTTCCAAGTTTGGCAGGTCTGGTAACGTGACATGATTTGTTTGATGATGAATCCCAGAGAAACAACTTTTGGTTTTTGCATCTTTGATTGTTAGGTGTGTTTTCTGTAATGTATCATTTGGGCATGGTGATGGCATAGTGGCTAAAGCACAGGGCTGTTAATCAGAAGGTCACAGGTTCTAACCCCATGGCCACCACCATTGTGTCCTTCCGGGGGGATTGTAATGCCTGTAATACTTGCACTGTAAGTCGCTTTGGATAAAAGCATCTGCCAAATGCATAAATGTATCACCTGACAAGCAATTTAAAAATACTGTAAATGGTTAATGGTCTGCACTTATATAGCACCTTTTTAACCTTAACGGTATTCAAAGCGCTTTACACTGTGACATTCACCCATTCATACACACATTCATACACCAATGGCGGCAGAGCTGCCATGCAAGGCGCCGTGGATGGCCGCCTCGGTGTGGAGCTCTCCAATTCTTTTGTTGTTTTTGTTTGTTTGTCCTGTGTTTAGTAATCTTTTTCCAGTCAGTTTTACCATGGACGAACTGCTGAACATTTGGCAGCATATACCAGACAATCCCATTTTTTTTACTATTCGGACGCTTTGCTGGACATTTTAGTCAGAGGCGCAGATGTGCCGTTCAATTATTCTTGGGGATTTTAACAAAGCAAACCACACACGTGAACTGCCCAAATACAAATATCACATTACATGCCAACCAGAGACAGAAATATAATGGATCATTGCTACACAACAATAAAGGATGCACATCACTCTGTCCTTAGAGCAGCTATGGGACTCTTTGATCATTGTCTGGTTCATCATCTTCCAACCTACAGGCAGAAACTAAAATCTACTAAGCCTGTAGTAAGGACTGTAAAGACCGATCTGCAGGGTTGGAAGGGTTACTTTTGAAATGTATTCCATTACAGAATACAGAATACATGCTGTAAAATGTAATTTGTAACATATTCCGTTGATTACACAAGGTCAGTAACATATTCTAAATACTTTGGATTTCTTCTTCAGCACTGGTAGATTTTTTTCACTTGTTTTGACTATAAAAACTCTGCCAGTACAGTAAGACAAAATACACATGTTAAAAATGCATTATCTGAAAAACCTAAATATCATATGCAGTGTCATTTCTAAAACAAGTTTAATCAAATTGATCTTGTTTTTGCTATTTGTACAGGAAAACAATACAAAATGTATCAAGAATGTAATTTTTGCCTCTGGGTAGGGACTGCCACTGCGTCCTGCTGGATTTTTTCATCATTACAGTGGAAACAACATAAAATACTCAGTCATTTTGGGGCATACAGATAAATGTAAGACTATAAAGTGTCTACTTTTATTTGTACACTCACAATAACAACAAAACTTTTGTAAAATAAAGAAAATAAAAAGAGTGAGCTTTCAGCAGTCTCTGTTTTCACGAGCATATTTCTGAAACACGTCACAAAAATTAACTGAAGCTCTGTGAATACTTATCACACAAACATGAAACATATGTCTAAAGAAAGCTTAAAAATGTCTACTTTTAAATAGAAAATTTTAAATTTAAAACAAATATTCTCCTGCAATGTAATCTGTATGAAACAAAGCAATGTACAGCTTCTCTGGCTCAGCTAATTATCCCTAATTTGATCACACCCACGGGCAGAGGGCGCTATTCATACGGTAATGTGCTGAGGCAATCAATGCAAATGGTAAACGCCCCCGACTGTGCCTTAAAAACATCCAGTTCATTAACTTTTCTGCGCGTTTGGAAGATCGCACGATACACAGGTGAGGAAACTCCTGGATAGTGACGAAGAGTTAAAATTTTCCTCAAAAGAAGAGCGGGACTCCGATGAACGTTTGTGTTTTAAAGAGTGACTTGATCCAGCCGAGGATACAATTTCGGATGAGTAAGTCTTTTAGTTTTACTTACATTAGTTGACATGCTATTTTATATAAACATGTACATATTTTACTAGTAGGACTGTTTCCAGACTTGCCAGCCAGGATTCAGAGTATTGAAATTTGAAATATGTCTCCTAATAAGCAAGTTTTAGTTACATTTAAATGCTGTTTCCGCTAAAGCAGGTATTTAAATTGTATGCTGTATAATATAAATATGATATGAAATATGTTATAAACATAATATGAATGATTAGATTATATTTTAACTAGTGTTTATGTAGCCCCATTATCATCAACAAAGCTTGTGCTTGCAAATATGTGTTCAGGTTAAATTAATAAAATGCACTTTAAATATGCCCATATTAGAAAATCACCATCTTATAACGATTTCAGAAGGATCATGTGACATTGAAGACTGCAGTAATGATGCTGAAAATTCAGCTTTGATCACAAATTGCATTTTACAATATATTCAAATAGAAAACAGTTCAAAGGTCTCACCAGAAAAAAGAAATTATGATCCAACGTGAATTTTCTTGATAAAAAAAATATGATCGTGCCTAGTAAAGTGCATGTAAAATGGCTAGAAATAGCAGTTCAGATTAGTGTGAAGCTGACAATTTACACAAGTTTTATTTCTTTCTTCTGCACCAAACTTACTTCAAACATACTTATCTGTCTGTTCGTATGAATGTAACACATAAGAAAGTGTTTCTCTGCTGTTCTGATGCACTTTTGATCACAACATTTATATGTGTACATTTTTCCATCTGAAAGGACTAAATATTAAATGAAACAAATTACAATAAAATGCAAATAATCTCTTCAGTAATCAAAATACTTTTTGAATTTAACTCTATTCTAATTACCAATTATTTAAATTGTAGCTGTAGGGGAATACAGTTACTTATATTTTGTATTTTAATATACATTATTTTGTTACTTCCCAACCCTGCTGATCTGGACGAGTTCACAGATACTGTTACATCATATATCAGTTTCTGTGAGGATATACAGTATGCATTCCTACTAGAACTTATTTAACATACAACAATGACAAACCCTGGTTTATAGCAGAACTCGGGCAGCTTTGTCAGGCCAAAGAGGATGCATACAGAGGTGGGGATAAAGTATTGTATTATCAGGCCAGAATAACACTGAATAAGGAAACAGATTGACTAAAAGAAGATACTCTGAGAAGCTGAAAAACATGTTTTCAGCTAACAAACCTGCATCAGTGTGGAGTGGCATGTAACAATTTACTCCTACCCCCAACTCTGCTGGGGACCAACATCTGGCTGATGACTTGAATGTGTTCCACTGTAGATTTGAAAGGCCCAATCTCATACCCACTCTGACCTTTACTTCACAAAAACACCTCCTGCAACCCCGCTGCCCCCCTTCCCTCCCCCCCGCTACTCAACCTGCAGTTAAGATCTGTGTAGAAGAGTTGTGCTGTGTCTTCCAAAAACAAAAGTCAAGGAAAGCACGGGCCCATGTGTTGTTTCATCCGCTTGTCTTAGATCCTGTGTTAACCAGCTGGCCCATTATCTTCATACTGATCTTCAATGGATCACGGGAGCAATGTGAAGTCCCATGCTGCTTCAAATGCTCAATCATGATTTCTTCACAATCATGAAGAAACCCAAAGTCACAGGACTTAATGACTATACACCTGTCGCCCTGACATCTGTGGTCATGAAATAATTTGAGAGACTGGTGTTGGTCCACCTGAAGGACATCACTGGACCCTTTCTAAATCCCTTCAATTTGCTTATCGAGCAAACAGATCTGTGGAGGATGCAGTCAACATGGGATTGCATCATATTCTGCAACATCTACAATATCTTACAAGCATGAGTGCTGTTGTACTAAATAAACTATATACTTTGATGCTCTGCTTTAAAAATAAATAAATAAAATAACTCAAATGTTGTTTTTTTTGGATTATGCTGTGAGGATCTAGATAGTACTTAATTTGATTAAAATAATGCAGTGGTATGTTGAGAAGTAATTGCTCTGTTTTTCATTTAATTAATGTTTGAGTATGGTAAAATTAAATGTAACTTCAAAATACTGAATTAGGAAAAAATAAAATGGAATTTCTAAAAAAAAATATAACATTTCATAGTGCCCTAGAAACAATACTACCTTTTTTAGAGGTTTAGAGTGATAAAACAGCATTTGGACCAACTGTCTCTTATCTGTATTGTTGACCACTTGGGATCTTCACGTGACTTCTTTCACTTGAAAGGTTGATGTATCTAAAGCACCTGCTGTATTTCTACCATGTATTTCTAGCCCAGACATGAGCTGGCTAAAGTCAACTTGTTAAATCCGGGATGGTTTCCAGAAGGAATGGCCAGTTCAGACTCAACTTCATCTTTCAACTGGAAAATGGAACTGTTCAGATTGTAAGCAGGTTAGATACTAGGGTTAATTTATAGCCCCGCCATTTATGTGGCTGTCTCACCATAAATCTTCTAGTTCCACAAGAATTGTTCCTAATGTTTTTATCAGAGGTCCAGCTTTGCTTTTCATGTATATCTTTAAATAAATTAATGTGCATATTAGAAGGTCTCTGCAATCTTTATTATGTGATTTAATTCATCATCTGTTAAAAATTGTTACATTGTTACATTCATGTTGTACTCTCACTGATGAATATTCCATTAGGATCAACTAAGATAAAGTAGTGAAACAAGAAATGGTGTACATCTTTCATGCATCTACTAAGAACAAGAAAATGTATGCTACATTGTCTGTAAAGATGGAGAGTGTTCCTTCTTTTCACCTAAGCTGCCCCGTCGCTATTGAGGGCTTTTACATGGTTTAGTACTCACTGGTTTAGCTGGCCCACAAGGGTAGGACTTATTTCTTCTTGGATATCGACACAACTCTGATCAGTGGCATCCAGACCTCACAACAAATTATCCTTCCTAACCCAGACTTCCTCAACCCCTTGACTCCCTGCTTTCGCTCAGTGGTACGTCTCAGAGTAAATAAGACATATCACACCACCCTACTGCCACCACTGGACAGCACACAATTTTGTGGGGGCTTGTAGAAGCTGGCTGTATCTTAGATATTTGTCTTACTGAATTAGAGATGTTGTTCACTGTTATGGACATAAGCTTCTTACAACTTTAAGATGTTTGGATATGGAGTCATAGCTATGCTGGTACACTTCCTAAGCCAGTTATTCGTGCTTTCATCACTAGCTCAGGGACATTGTTTTGGATTGAATGATGAACTCACAGGACATTGCAGCTTCTGCCTTCCACCACACATTGACTGCCTTTAGTTTTAGTCACAGAACCTTATTGTCAACATAGCCTCCATAAACTATGTTATGAAAACGTCTTGGTTACCTACGTAACCTCTGTTCTCTCTAGATGAGGGAACGAGTATTGCATAAGCTAGCTTACGCTACGGGAAAGATTCATCTTTTCTGAGATATTGAAGCCAAAAATTTATCCTTAATTTTGTATCATTTGTCAACGCAGTGCAGCAACTGCAGACCTTGAGCGGGCTAGCTAGCGAGCTCATTGGTTGCTCTGCGGCAACTGCTGCAGCCTATAGACGAACTTGCGTGAACTCACGCCCAATGAGAGCGCCAGCGCTCACTGTCCCAAAGCCCGCCAGAATGGGCGTGGCTAGGGTGCATATAAGCGCAGTTCGTAGGCTGGAACCCTGGTTTTCATTGAATGAAGCGAAAATCGCTCGTGGCGCGAGCACGGCCAGCTACGCAATACTCGTTCCCTCATCTAGAGAGAACCGAGGTTACGCAGGTAACCGAGACGTTCTCTTACGAGAGGTTCTCTCGTATTGCGTAAGCTAGCTTACGCTACGGGAACCCATTGTCAACGGCGTGCGCGCCAAGCATCCACTGCATGAGCCCCAGGGGGGTGGGGGGACCCGGGGGAGCCCTTGTGAGTGGGGAAATAATATTTGGCCGGCAAGAGTGCCTGCAGGCTGCTTCCGTGTTCACAGTAGTTTCGAGCCGCGCCCTGAAGCGGGGAGGGCGGCCATCGAACTGTAGCAAATAGCCCTGTTTTATTGTGCTTAACACCCATTTGCATATCCCTGGGATAGCTTCCCATGCTTTGAAGCGTAACGCTAGAGGGTGAATGGCCGAGTCGCCCTGATTGCCGTACACAGCGGGCTGAACAGAATGTGTGAGCGCGCTTATTGTGCTTATGCATGACTGCTTGCAGACAGCAGGGACATGCTGTTCTGTGAGTGACTTCCCGATTGAGATGAATGGGGAAAGAGTCACATCTGTTAAGTGATGCGCGAGCATAGTCACAGGCACGGGACTTACACATAGAGAGGTGTTTGCTGGCCGTGTGACAGAGCGGGCAGAGAGGGACGCCACACGCGGCTCGTGGGCACGTTTATTGACTCTAACACTCGAGCGGGCTGTGCCCGCTTTATGTGAGTGTGCTCTGATAGGAACACGGGAAGTGTAATGCTTGTGTGTAGGGGTGAACACTGGATTGTGGGCACATTTTCTACACATAAGACATGTTTGCTCTCTGATAGGGACATGGGAAGTGTAATGCTTGTGTGTAGGGGTGAACACTGGATTGTGGGCACATTTTCTACACATAAGACATGTTTGCTCTTTACAAGATCTTTTTGTGTCGCCGTGAAAACTGCGTTTGAGTGCAGGCAAGCGGGTAGTAACACCGGCTTGTTGGCTGCTGAATTCACCACTGTAGTAGCCTGAGAGAA
Source organism: Xyrauchen texanus (assembly GCF_025860055.1). Taxonomy (NCBI): domain Eukaryota; kingdom Metazoa; phylum Chordata; class Actinopteri; order Cypriniformes; family Catostomidae; genus Xyrauchen; species Xyrauchen texanus. Next base: position 30,233,445 of record NC_068291.1, on the reverse strand, counting down.
GGGGACTGACAGGGGGCGAAGCTTTGACGGTGGTCCGGCCGCGGCGCGACTGAGCCGTTGTTTTTTCAACAAAGCTAGGAGGACTTCGGTTGTTCAGGTTTCAGCGCAATCTCAGGCCGAGGCCCGCGGGGGGGCGGCAGTCTGCGGCGGCTGTCTGAGCGCGATCTGGGGCGGCCGCCCTGTCGACGCTGGGAAGTCTGGCTTTGTTGAGCTGGGTGCTGTGAAGATGCTCGTGCAGGCGGCTGGTTACGTGGGCGGCCTGCAGAGGAGCTAGCGCGGCGAGGCAGGAAGAGATTCATGGCTTGGGTGGCTTTCTGGACACTTACCGCGGAACCGAAGAGACCGGACGGAGAGAGCGGCGCGTTGAGGAACGTGGAGCGCTCAGCTTCTCCCATGTCGGCTAGCGTTAGCCACAGGTGTCTCTCGGTTACAGTCAGCGAGGCCATGCACTTCCCTAGGGCTTGAGCTGCAGCTTTGGTGGCACGAAGGGCGAGGTCCGTCGCGCTCCTTAAATCTGTAACAGCCTCTGGGTGCCTGCCTTTCTCATCCCATTCCCGAAGAAGGTCCGCTTGGAGGATCTGCAAGACGGCCATGGAATGCAGAGCAGATGCGGCTTGGCCGGCGGCAGAATAGGCGCGGCCAACACAGGCGGAAGTAGTTCTGCAGGCCTTAGACGGGAGCACTGGCTTAGACCGCCATCTCGCGGAGGGCGGGCAAAGGTGTGCTGCTACCGAATCCTCGACCAGGGGATGGAAGAGTAGACCTTCTCGGCGCGCCGTCCACTGAAGCGAGAGAGGTGGAGATGTGGGATCGAATCCTGGCCGAGAGAGCGCTGCTCCACGATTTAGAGAGCTCGGCGTGGAGTTCCGGCAGGAAGGGAGTGGCCGGGCAGCGTGCACCGCTGGTGGCGGCTTTGAAGAAAACAGCCGTCGAGTCTGTTGGGAGCCTGCTCAGGGGGCGGTGACCACTCGAGCCCGAGGCGGTCGACGGCCTGTGTGAGGAGGCGTATCAGTTCCCCTTCGACTCCGGCGCGGGTCCTGCTGGATTCCTGGGCCGATGAGGAGGCTTGTGACCACTCCTCGCTGTCCGAAGCCATGATGGAACAGCAGCCCTTGTCCTCCGCCTCGCTCTCCGAGGTGGCAGCAGTGCAGCCGCTCGGCGGCAACTGCGCGTCCCGGGGGGGCGGGGAGGGTGAACGCAATGCTCGAGCGAGACAGTCGCTTCTAAACCCGGTTCCGGCAGCCTTTGGGAGCGGCGCTTCTTCCGGCGCGGCGAAACAGAAGGCGGCGCGGCGGCTTCGGTCCTGAGCACTTCGAGTCGAGCCCGCAGGGTCGACATCGGAAGCTCCTCGCAGCAAGAAAAATCAAGAAAAATCAAGCTATTCTCGTTCAGTGCTTGCACACTCTGCTGATGACAAGATTTGACTCATGCGTCCTGTACGTGGACACTCAGCATTCACATCTGACCGAAGAATACTTGAGGCTTATGTGGGGGATTCTTGGCCAGAATAAGCTGCAAGGTGGACCAGACTTCATTAGTCAAGTCTAAAAATGTGGATAATTTTAATAATCTTTTTTTTTTTCATATATATTTTTCTTATAGTTGATTGCTTAAGATCTTGTCCTGTCATCTTCAGTGGTTTTATGGAGATCTTTACACCCAGGAGTATTCAGTATTTCTCTAGGAGATCAACCATCCTGCATAGTTCAGTTCCAGTCCTGCTGTGTCACACTTGCCTGTGTATTTTGTGTGTGTGTATGTGTGTGTATATATATATATATATATATGCTATAGAAATGCTATTGAAGAGGCATTGCATCAGAAACAGAAACGTGGCCCCAGATAAACAGACTTTTGCCCACAATTTAAAAGAGGGATAAAACTACCAATGTGTCTATGATGTCACTGGTGACGCATCACAGCTGTATTTTATTTGGCTGTCATCAACAGGCTTAAATGATATAATGCAAAAAATAAATCTCCTTGCAATCTGGGGATGGCATCATACTTGGACCACCTATTTCACAATAAAATGTCCATTGAACTTGGAAGATAAATATGTGAATACTATGAGCTAATATCTGACACTGTTATTCGGGGGACATTGACTCAAAAGAGCCATGCCTCCGAGGTACCGGATTTTTTGCCACCTTTTACAAGTACCACACAAGCCAGAACTTAACTTAAAAGGGGAAATTATGCAGAATGCTACTCTTTCAACATTCACTTTCAATTTATCTTTTTTGTTTTACACAGTAAAAGTGAATGTAATCAAGGCTATCATTCTGCCTAACATCTCCTTTTGTGTTCCACTGAAGAAAAAAAATTCAAATGGGTTAGGAACATCGTGAGGCTGAGCAAATTACAGAATTTTTATTTCACTATCCCTTTAATGGTAACTCTAAGGCGTATGTCTTTCAACATCTTTCTCATAATTGACATTGTGCAGAAATGCATTTATGATCTGACAGTGAAGGACCATTTACACAGATTTATAGAGAAGCTTTTGTGGTAGCTGGTTCCAGTTGGTTCTAGATGAAATAATAGGATATCCTTTTCAACAGATGGTACTCCACACACTTGAATCTGGTGGATGCTTACATCATCTGTTTGGTAAACCACCTTTGCTTGTCAAAGTGCTTCCTGAACAGTTTTAGTAAGTGACACTGATGTAGGATTCCATTGTGACAGTTTCCCGGCGGTCACAGTGATCATTCCAGTGGGCTAAGAAATATTGGCCCAGTTGCAGCCAGTCACATCTGTTTAGCTAGAGCTTTAAAAGTACCATTCCTACCTTTCTTTGTCTTGTCCCTTTTAGTTTAAAGGTTTAGTTCATCCAAAAATTTAAATTGTTGTATTTACACACCCTCCAAACTAGTATGACTGACTTTCTATAGTGGAACACACAAGACATTTTGAACAATGTTGTGTTGCTCTTGTGTCCGTACAATGGAAGTGAATGCTGACTAAGGCTAGCGTTGTACCTAACTCCTGTCTCATTTTGTGTTCCACAGAAGAAAGTCATATGTGTTAAGAAAAAATTAGTGAGTAAATAATGACAGAATTTTCTTTTTTTTTGGATGAACTAACCCTTGCAGTAATTTACTCGTGCACGGGTATCAGATATTTACTTGAGATTAAGAATCTCCGATATTTCCTAGAAAACACATCCATTCCTAAACTAAAGGATGACTGGCTGGCTCTTTAGTAAGTGTTGCATTTGTTCAAGCCAAGGTCATCTTGAAGTCACATGCTAAACCTTCACTTTGTTTTTGGAATCTGAAAGATTCTGGCAAGACTATAATCATACATAAACATTACAGAATTTTTGCATAAGTTTAACACAACATTTAATAGGTTGAGTAATCATTGTGCTTTTGTGCCTCAAGAGATATCTGGTATTGACGTAGCTTGTCACCTGACCAGAATGCAATGATATAATGGTCCCTCTATTACACAATTCAGTGACATCATATTCAAGTCTTCTGCTATTACAGGCTTGCCTTTGACCACTTTAACGGAGGTACTATGAAGTATGCAGCCCTCTATGAATAGGAACTTAATGTTTTATATTGATGGTGGTTTTGGTGTAATTATGTACCTCTTAAAAGCAAAGACCGATGTTAAGGGAATTTTACAATACTGCAGGTCATTCTTTAGTCGTCTATATAAAGAAGTCATTTTTTTTTATTCCCAGGAATGAGGACATTTTGGTCTTTCTTTGTGTAATTTAAATAATAAAGTTAAAGACTTGGACCACTGAACACAGGCACCTTATATGGGCAGCTCTTTAATTTCTCTCTCTCTCTCTCTCTCTCTCTCTCTCTCTCTCTCTCTCTCTCTCTCTCTCTCTCTCTCTCTCTCTTCTCCCACCATCTTTCATCTGTCTCTGATGCTTTGTTTTGTTGAGCAAAACTTGTGCTCCAGATGCGTCATTAAATGTGACGTGAACCGACCACAATGCCAATGCTTCCCGAAATTTTTTCTTACTGTTTTTTTTTTTTTAGAGAGAACTGTTACACCCTTACTATCAATGTCATAAACCGGTGAGAGCAAGAACTTATATTCGCGACCACGAGGAGGTTACCCCATGTGAGTCTACCCTCCCTAGCAACCGGGCCAAGTCACTCAACACACCCTGGAATTGAACTCGCGACTAGGGGAATAATGTCCATATTGTTGGAATTCCCTAGGCTGAAGAGGTCAAGTCAGGATATGGTGAAATTTCTATAAGGCTATAAGTGAAATAACAGGCTATAAGCTGGAAATCGAGCGACCTCACAGGGATCCAGCTCAGCGATCTGCTTTGAGAGACCGACCCCCATCAATTCTGGCCAAATTTCTGAGATCATCGATTAAGTACAGTTATGACATCACATACATATAGATCAGGTAGAGCCATATCTCTTCTGATAACATAACGCGTTTCATCAATATCATGTGGTCAGTGGCGAATGATCAGACTCTGGTCACTGCCATCTCACTTGACATCAGAAAGGCATTTGATATGGTAGAGTGGGATTATCTTTTTAAGATTTTGAAAATGTACGGGTTTGGGAATACATTTATTGGTTGGATAAAGTTTCTTTATAGACACCCAGTAGCGGTGGTACAAATCAGAATACTCATTCCCCATTATTGTTCTGTCTTGCCCTGGAACCATTAGGTGGGAGGTGTGGCGCATAAGCTTTTGCTTTACGCAGATTATATTTTATTATTCGTCTCTGACCCTACTAGATCTTTGTCTAGGTCTTTCTAAGTTCTCGGGATACAGAGTTAAATGGTCTAAATCCGAAGCTTTGACTCTGACAGTGTACTGCCATTAATTGGTTTTCAGCCAGGCGCTTTCCAGTGGCCCAAACAGAGCATTAAGTATTTTGGTATTTTATTCCCAACAGATTTGTGTGATTTAGTTAGTTCATTTTGACCCCTTAATAAAAAGGGTTTCAAGCGATGTGGGCAGGTGGGCTTCATTACATTTTATCTATGATTGGGAAAGTTAATGTTATCAAAATGTGTTGTATTCCAAAATTCAACTACCTGCTTCAGTCTATCCCTATTGATATCCCCGTCTCTTATTTCATGCAATTTGATAGCATAGCTAAATCCTTCATTTGGAATGGTAAACGTCCAAGATTACATTTTAGTAAACTGCATAGGCCAATTGACATACATTTTGTTTTTATTAAAGACACACCCACCAGTTGGCGATGCCAATCAGAAGATGGAGACATAATCATCTAGGTTACGTATGTAACCTACGTTCCCTGATGGAGGGAACGAGACGATGTGTCAGAGAAGAGACACTAGGGGTCTCTCTTGAGCGCCGATATACACCTCTGATCTAAGAAAAAAGGCCAGTGAGAAGTTGGCAGACGGTATTTGCATATCCCGCCCCCGGACATATGGGTATTTAAGCGGGGCGAATACGGGAGTTCATTCAGGATTTTTCTGAGGAGCCGGAAATGGTCCGGCCACAACAGTGGCTCGGCTCAGCAATGTGGCGGGGAAGACACAATGTCTCGTTCCCTCCATCGGGGAACAGAGGTTACATACGTAACCTAGTTGGTCCCCTTCTGTAGCTCTCTCCACGTTGTGTCAGAGAAGCGACACTAGGGGTCCACTTTTAAACGTGCCATGCGCTGAGCCGTGTACATGAACTGCTGATACAGGAGCGGGCAGGTATTCTTATGTGCAAAGGCGACCAGCTGTATCAGACTGCACATACCCTTCCCCAATGCCCCATTAAAGCCATCAGAATCCTTCTGGTTACCCTGGAGGGGGGAACAAGGTGATGGCCGCCAACCTGGGAACGGGCCAAGCCTGGCTGTGCCTCTTTTCTCTGTATGTTTCTCGCATAGAGCAACTACGGCCGGGGCCCTTACATGCATTAAGGGAAGGGGGTCTTACCCCTTCTTTCAGGGGGAGAAGACCCTGCGGAGGCCACACCTACCCTGCAGGGGAGGCAAAGAGTGCCGAATACATCACATGGACTGCTTAGGACCTATGTGGGAAAGTTGGTGCGGTGGTAGATCCAGCCTCGTAGAGAAGGGAAGCTTACAGCACGGCGACCGAGGCAGCTGTAACTGCCTAAGGGAGACACGGGGGTCCGCTCGTGAGGGGACAGTACCACGGAATTACACACAGGGGGAGTCCGAACAGGAGGCCTTACCTGTGGAGCACCTATTCCAGTACAGGGTAGATTGGGTACCCATAGTGGCTTGGGTCGGCGAGTTCCTCCGCTGAACTGCGGACCCAAAAGGGCTAGGGAGGAGTCAACCAGAGACCCGAAGATGGGATCTCCTGGGAACAAAGGCACACTATTTTACCTCGGCTGAGGGAAAGGGCGCCAGGCGCAAGCGATTCACCCGGCCAGATCATCAGCGTGTTACCGAGTTCTACGGGCTCGGACCTGAGAGAACACGGGACGATACTGACTCAACTCGGAGATTGTAAAATCTCGAAAAGTGTTATGTGTTGCCCACCCTGCTGCTCTGCAGATGTCTGCTAGGGAGGTGCCCCTGGCCAGTGCCCATGAGGACACAACACTCCTTGTGGAGTGAGCTCGGACCCGCAAGGGGGGGCACGGCCTGGGTGTGATAAGCCAATGAAATGGCGTCGACAACCCAGTGGGCAAGCCTCTGTTTGGAGACAGAATTCCCTTTCTGCTGTCCCCCGAAGCAGACAAAGAACTGCTCAGAGCATCCAGAGTTCTGCGTGCAGTCCAGATAGATACGCAAAGCACGTACCGGACACAGCAACGAAAGGGCTGGGTCTGCCTCCTCCCAGGGCAGCGCTTGCAGGTTCACTACCTGATCTCTGAAGGGCGTGGTAGGAACCTTGGGCACATAGCCCGGTCGCGGTCTTAGGATCACGTATGTGTCTGCCGGACCGAACTCCAGGCAAGTGTCGCTAACAGAGAACGCTTGCAGGTCCCCGACCCTCTTGATGAAGGTGAGCACGATCAGCAGGGCAGTCTTGAGAGAGAGGGCCCTGAGTCCAGCTGAATCTAGCGGTTCAAAGGGGGGTCTCTGGAGGCCCGTGAGGACGATCGAGAGATCCCAGGAGGGAAACAGGTTAGGCCGGGAGGGAGTTAGCCTCCGGGCACGTTTTAGGAACCTGATAATTAAGTTGTGCTTACCAAGAGACTTGCTGTCTATCGTGTCGTGGTGAGCCGCGATGGCGGCAACATACACCTTGAGGGTGGAGGGGGACAGGCTCCTCTCCAGCCTCTCCTGTAGAAACACAAGCACTGACCTAACCACACACTTCTGTGGGTCTTCAGCCCGGGAAGAACACCAGTTTGCGAACAGACGCCACTTTAGGGCGTAAAGATGCGTGGTAGAGGGGGCTCTGGCATGGTTGATAGTATCTATGACGGTCGGTGGTAGGCCGGCTAGATCTACCGCATCCCGTCCAGGGGCCAGACGTGGAATTCTCCAGGGAGGGGCTGTCGTTAGGCGCGTGAGGTCCGAGAACCAAGTCCGGGTGGGCCAGTAGGGGGCCACCAGAATGACTTGCTCTTCGTCCTCCCTGACCTTGCATAGCACCTGTGCAAGAAGGCTCACTGGGGGAAATACGTACTTGCGCAGCCCCGCGGGGCAGCTGTGTGCCAAAGCATCTGTCCCGAGGGGAGCCTCTGTCCGGGCATACCAGAAAAAACAGGTCTACCTGGGCCTTGCCGAACCGGTCCCAGATCAGCTGGACCGACTGGGGGTGGAGCCTCCACTCTCCGCTGGGCAAGCTTTGTCTTGACAGTGCGTCCGCTATCACATTGAGGTTGCCGGGGATGTGAGTGGCGCGCAGTGACTTGAGTCACTGCTGACTCCAAAGGAGGAGACGACGGGCGAGCTGTGACATGTGGAGGGAGCGTACTCCGCCTTGGCGATTTATGTAGGCTACCACTGTGGTGCTGTCTGTCCTGACTAGGACATGTTTGTCTTGAATTAAGGGGAGAAACTTCTTCAGGGCAAAGAGAACAGCCAACAGCTCTAGGCAGTTGATGTGCCAACGCAGCGGGGCCCGGTTCCAACGGCCTGCAGCTGCGTGCCCGTTGCACACGGCGCCCCAACCCAGTTTGGAGGCGTCGGTTGTGACCAGAACGCGTCGGGACACCTGCTGCAAGGGTACTCCTGCCCGTAAAAAGCAGAGGTCTGTCCAGGGTTTGAAGGTTTGGCGGCAGGCGGTGGTAACTTTCACACTGTGCGTGCCGCGGCGCCTTGCTCATCTCGGGACTCGAGTCTGGAGTCAGTGCTGAAGTGGTCTCATGGGCCAGGATGAGCCAGTCGTCGAGGTAATTGAGTATGGGTATGCTGGCTTCTCGGAGCGGGGCAAGAGCTGCCGAAGGGGAGGACTTTGTACTGATTTATGTAGGGTACAGGAACTAGTGTGTAACTCGCAGCAATTGCAGACACGACCATCGGATCCGAAGAAATTTTCTGAATGAACTCCCGTATTCGCCCCGCTTAAATACCCCTATGTCCGGGGGCGGGATATGCAAATACCGTCTGCCAACTTGTCACTGGCCTTTTTTCATAGATCAGAGGTGTATATCGGCGTTCAAGAGAGACCCCTAGTGTCGCTTCTCTGACACAACGTGGAGAGAGCGACAGAAGGGGAACCATGTTTTTTGGAGTTGTGTTAAGATCCAAGAATTTTGGTTGAAGGTTCAGTTTTATGCGTGATGTATTGGGCTCTCATATTTCATTTTGCCCCTGACTCTGTATTTTATGCGATGGAGGTGGTCATCTATACAGGGTTGAACACATAAAAAATTGTCACAAACACTTATATTTATATATATAATTTCTTCCTGACTGGATTTAAGGGGTTAATATATACCATATGACTATATTCATTTATCCATTCGGCGTGTTCCCCTCCTGCCTCACCATTAGACTCATACTCATTTTGGTCACCGTCCCTTGGGACTGCGGTGTCATGTTTCCTCTATGGAAGGTTATGTCGTGTAGTGTGCCTTGATGAGACTGTTCCCCATAGTGTCAGCTTATTTATGCAATGTCAAGTGCACGGAGTCATAAGGGAATGTCTCTGTTACGTATGTAATAATAATAATAATATGTATGTACGTATGTAACCTCGGTTCCCTGAGACGAAGGGAATGAGACACTGCGTAAACTGGCTGCACTACAGACTCAGAGTTCTTTGAGGTGTGAGCATTGCGCTCTAGTCCCTCAGTCAGAAAGGGCGGGGCTCTAGTCCCTCAGTCAAAAGGGCGGGGCTTCAACACCATAGCAAATTTTAGAATTGCCATTTATTGTAGAAAGGTTTCAACTAGGTAGTGTAGAAGGACACAGTGGATCACTAAAATAATCAGTTAATGCAACTGAACAAATTTGTGAAACAGCAGTTTCACAATTGTGCTGATAAGTTGCTATATTTGAATAATTTTTTCTGATTAACACTTTTTATTGATTCACAAATTTGACAAAGAAAAGAAAAACATATATTCACAGAATCAACATATAACCCCCACTATTACCCTCCCAATCCTCAACCCCACCCTGACCCTGAACAAACATCCCTGTGGTCACAAATGAATATGTGTGACCACAGGGATTAATAAATTGAGCTAAATGTAATTATTAATATCCATGGCCGAGGTAAATATTTCACCACCAGCAGATTTCACCAAGGGAATGGTAGAAAAAGACTCTCTGTTTTATATATTTAGCCAGACATTTTCCTGCTTTGTCCCCCAACTCAAAGTATGACAGTCTTGTCCTGAACTAAACTCCAAAACTCCACCTTCCGTGACAAAATAGTATTATATCTGTATTTCAATCGGGTAAGTTCTCTGAGACCATTAGAAGACATTCGGCACTTTTAATATTCCCTTCCGAGTTCTTGTGCTTTGGAACCGCCTTAAGTGCCTCCCAAGCCATGCCCACAGAGGATACTGAGGACCAGTTGGTCTCCATATAGACATTGATTTCTGTCTTTAGCATTTGTTGGAATTCAGGCTTTTGCTAAAGGGATACATTAAAATGCCAACTATATGATTTATTTTTCTCCATATATGGCAGCACCTCTAGACATACCAGGGCACCATCTGAGACTAAAATGTTTCCAATTGAGCAATCCACAACAGATGAAATGAGGGACCTAGATATAAAAAAATATTGTAGAATACATCTTATGGAATGATGAAAAAAAAAAAGATATCCCTATCAGATGAGATCAAAAGTCTCCAAATATATCTTTAAGACCAAGATTTTTTATTTACACATCCTGTGAAGCATCAATGTTGCTCAAGAGGGCTTGCTCACTTTTGCTTCAAAAGATTAAATTCTCCTCCCAATATTATATCATGAGGGGTGCCAGTGGCTTGCAACATCCCTTCGAGATCTATAAAAGCTATGATCATCAACGTTAGATTCGTAAATATTAGCCAAAATAAGACTATTCCCCTGAATTTCTGCTAAAACAATAATGATGCTTCCTAATTTATCTTTAATCTCTTTGAGACATTTGAATTATAGATGTTTACTTATCAGTGTAATAACTCCCCTGCTCTTACTTGAGCCTGCACAAAAGAAAAAATGCCCACCCCATATCCTCCCAAATTTTCAGCATCCTGTTTCAAACTCCAGCCCAACACAAATAAAATGTAGTTTCATCCACTTAATTGTCTCGAAGGTGCTTTCCTCCACAAAACAAGCTCCAGCCGCTAGCGGAACCAGCACAAAAAAAAAAAGAATGGGCCGTTCAGATCTTTGGAGAGCTGAAGTTTGACGAGTCAGAGCTGAAGTCCTCATAAATCACACGTAAACCCTTCACTCTGTTTTTTTTATTTTCTTCTCCCTGGTCTCCTGTGTTGGTCAGGGGTCCAAGGCTGTTTAAACCTTTCCTGTAATAAATGCTTGCGGAGTTGGAGGCGAGGCATGCCGCTTGAAACAGCAACACGCTTTTGTGTACACACTGGGGCTGTCATACTCAGGAACTAACCTTTCGTTCATTGATTACACATACTCCATTATTCATATACTGTATAATCTTTCATTCCAGGAAGACTAGAATGAAATATCTCTCTGTCTCCTGCTCTGTCTACAATGCCCTCCCTCCATCTGCCTTTCTCTCTCTCTCTCTCTCTCTCTCTCTATCTCTCTATCTCTCTCTTTCTTTTGTTTGTTTCTTTTATTCTTTCTTCAGTTCGCTACAAAAACATAGCTGTCCCTAAATTGTAAAACTGCTTAAGACATGCCAGTCTATTGCATACTGTGGCAACTCAAAAATAAAGAAAATGTTCAGCTTCATTAAATGAACCAAATAGCTTTTAACTGTGTTTGATATAATGGCAAGTGATTTTCTAGTACCAGATTAGCAATTTAACTTGATTACTCAAGGATAAGGTGTTGGAGTGATTGCTGCTGGAAATGGGGCCTGTTTAGATTTGATCAAGATTTTTCAAATAGTGATGATGTTTTTTTTTTACATCAGTAATGTCCTGACTATAAATTGTGATCTGTTGAATGCCACTTTGGTGAATTAAAGTACGAATTTATTTCTGAAACAGCTAAATCTTTACATTATTCCAAACTTTTGGCCTGTGTGTGTGTGTGTGTGTGTGTGTGTGTGTACACATATATATATATATATATATATATATATATATATATATATACACACACACACACACACACACACACACACACACAGTTGAAGTCAGAAGTTTACATACACTTAGGATGAAGTCATTAAAACTCAGTTGTTTACAGACAGATTGTTTCACATTTAATTGGCTATATCACAATTCAAGTGGGTCAGAAATTTACATACACTAAGTTAACTGTGCCTTTAACCCTCTGGGGTCTGAGGGTGTTTTGGGCCCTGGAGAAGTTTTGACGCCTTGACATTTGTGCTTTTTTCAGTTGCTTAAAAACATATTAATGGCTAATGTCTGATGGCACTGTATTCAGCACAAACTGGGCTGCAATATTATGTAAGCAATATGTGTGTACATGTTAGTATTTTTGAGAAAATAACGTTTATGCATCGTTTTTGACTAAACAAAAAAATTTGTTGAAATAAGGTCATATAACACATACTCAACATTTGTCCACAAGACTTTTGAGAACTGGATCTTGCAGCCTAGAGTTTTTGCTACAAAATGATGTGAAATCTATCCTGATATCTCATTCAGTCAAAAGAATATAGAAATGTAACTTTTGTGAGACACTTTTAGTGTTCGAAAGGTCATATGCAAGGAGGTGTGAAGTATCATGAATATTGATGCATTTCACACCTGTGGAGACAAATACCCCTCCACTGGGCCCATCACTGAGGAATGTGACAGAAAGTCTTAATGATCATAATCAAGTTTTAAGTTAAAAGATGTAATCTGACTACACATTTTCTTTACATAAAGTCTTTACTTAATTAAATTAAGTAAAGACCTACACTACCTTTTAAAAGAAGTCCCTTCTGCTCACCAAGACTGCATTTATTTGATCCAAAATACAGTAAAAACATTGATATTCTGAACTCTTATTATAATTTAAAAGATCAGTTTTCTATTTGAATATATTGTAAAATGCAATTTTTTATCAAAATATGGGCATATTTAAAGTGCATTTTACTCATTTAACCTGAGCACATATTTGCAAGCACAAGCTTCGTTGATGATAATGAGGCAGCATAAACACTAGATAAAATATAATCTTAACATTCATATTATTTTTATATCATATTACATACCATATTTTTATCATACAGCATACAATTTAAATACCTTCTTTAGCTGAAACAACATTTAAATGTAACTAAAACTTGCTTATTAGGAGACATATTTCAAATTTCAATACTCTGAATCCTGGCTGGCAAGTTTGGAAATAGTCCCACTAGTAAAATATGTACATGTTTTGTATAAAATAGCATGTCAACTAATGTAAGGAAAACTAAATGACTTACTCATCCGAAATTGTATCCCCGACTGGATCAAGTCATTCTACAAAATATAAACGTTCATCGGAGTCCCGCTCTTCTTCTGAGGAATATGTGGACTCTTCCTAACCTGTGTATCGTCCCATCTTCCAAATGCGCAGAAAAGTGAATGAACTTGATGTTTTTTAAGGTACACTTGGGAGTGTTCACCATTTGCATTGATCGCCACAGCACATTAGCGTATGAATGGCGCCCTCTGCCCGTGGGTGTGATCACATTAGGGATAATTAGCTGAGCCAGGAGAAAATGTACATTGCTTTGTTTCATGCAGATTACATTGCAAGATAATATTTGTTTTAAATTTGAATTGTTTTATTTAAAAGTAGACATTTTAAGCTTTCTTCAGACACGTTTTATGTTTGTGTTATATGTATTTGTGGAGTTTCAGTTCATTTTTGTGACGCGTTTCAGAAACATGCTCGCTGAGACAGAGACTGCTGAAAGCTCACCCTTTATTTCTTTATTTCCCTTCTTTATTTTACAAAAGCACAAGGTTTTGTTGTTATTGTGAGTGTACACAAATAAAAGTAGACCCTTTATAGTCTCTAATGATGTCTTACTGTACGTTCACACCAGAAGCGGCGAGAACGTCCAAATTCGCTCTGGCTGCCCTGCCTTCGACGCTCAAGGACGCTCGTGGACACTCTGACGTAGTTGAAATAGGCGGCAACGTTTGCTCAGAATGCTTTGTTTTGTGAACTATATTTAAAGGGGCCGCAATTTAAACATCCAGATATGTCGACCATTTACTTTTTGCCGACCGATCACAAGTAGCGTATATCCTCATGAACTCTTTAAAATGTGAAAATAAGAAATCGATCAATGGCAGAAAGTAATTAAAATTATATTTGTTTGTTATCAACATAAAATACATTTGTAATAATAACTGTGGTCTTGGTCATATATTACAGGGAAACCCGTCACGGCAATAATTCGTTTCTCCATTTTATCTTCGGAAGGAATGTTTGGTGGGAACCAAAGTTTACACGGTTGTGTTCTCGACTTCGCTAGAGCGGAGCACTTCTATATTCCAATAGGTTGCCGCCGAACCGCGTCACAGCTCATTACCATAATGTTGACTGCACTTGAACTTCCATCTGACGCCCACGCCACTCAAGACTCGCCGCGCCGCTTCTCGCCGCCGAGAGACGCTGGCTGTCATTGAAAATGAATGACTTCCGGTTGATTTGACGCTCTCGCCGCCTCTGGTGTGAACGTACGGCTACACTTATCTGTATGCCCCAAAATTACGGAGTATTTTAAGTTGTTTCTGCTGTAATGACGACAAATAGCTTCTGATAAGCTAACTGGCTAATTTGAGTCAATTGGAGGTGTACTTTCAAACTCAGTGTCCTCAGAAAACAATGTTGTGGACCTCCACATGTCTGGAAGCAGTTTCCTAAAGGTACCATGTTCATATATACAAACAATAGTATGCAATTCAGCATTGGTAGATTTTATTTCACTTGTTTTGACTATAAAAACCCATGATAAAAATACATTCTCTGAACAACATAAATATTGTTTCAAAAACAAGATAAATCAAGCTGATGTTGTTTTAAGGATTTTTTTTAGATTTTTACAGGAAAACAATACAAAAATTATTATCAAGAATAGGATTTTTGCCCCAATATCAAAGGTCGTACTAGAAAAAAAAAATTCTGATCTAACATTAATTTTCTTTATAAAAAAATATGATCATGCCTGGTAACTTGTGCATGTAAAATGGCTAGAAATAGCATTTTAGCTTATCGTAAAGCTGACAATTTACACAAGGTTTATTTCTATTTCTTCTGCTACAAACGTACTTCAAACTTAAATCTCTGTCTGCTCGTATGAATGTAACATCATAAGAAAGTGTTTCACCGCTATTCAAACGCACTTTGGATTGCATCATTTATATCTATAAATGTTTTCCATCTGATAGGACTAAATATTAAATGAAACAAATGACAATAAAATGCAAAGTAATCTCTTCAGTAATCAAAATACTTTTGACACAAGATCTTAATCGGATGAGCTCAGAAATTTGGCCAGAATTGATCGGGGCCTGATTTCCGAGTCGGAACTCTGTGAGCTTGCTGGATTTCCAGCTTATGGCCTGTTATGTCGAGCAGACTCAGGAAGAGCCAATCTAGAAATTTCATCACTGTCCTTCTTCATCCTCAAGAATTCCATCAAATCGGATGTTGTTTCGCCGGTTGCGATTCCCAAGTTTTCCCAGACGCGCTCTAAGTCCACCTTGGTCGCCAGCAGGTTAGCAGTTAATTCCCTCTCCGATGACTCCAGATAATCGATCCGTTTCTCAAAATCCCCCACTCTTGTAACCAGCTCAGTGAATTTCGTCTCCATGGCAGTGATTGATCGACGTATTACAGCAAGATCGTCCAAGTCAGCATCGACCTTCGTCAGCATTGCCGACACGTTCATCAATTGACGCCGAATTTCCTTCACCTCACTGTCCAAATTTACTCCCCGGCTTGCGGCCTGCTGCTCACGGGCTTCAGCTTGAGCACGTAAGTGTCTTTTAATATCTCCAGAGACCGAGGATTTTGAATTCTTTGAGATGTTATCTTCCTAGAACAGTTAAGAATCATGGTGTATCGCATCTCAACGCATTATGACACAAAAAGTATTAAAACTAGCAAGCGCGTAGAGCACATCGAACCTCGTATGGTGCAACTCAACTCCTATTTAACACTAATAATTTCTAAGAACAGTAACTAGTATTTCTATACCACATAACGCTTAACAAATAATTAGTTGAAAAATTGTTGTATATTTTTTCTACTGACTCCCTGATTTACAGATTTATTATAAAACTTCCAATATTTTAAAGCACCTAGAGAAATGAGATAACAGATTTCTTCCTGTAGTGTGTGTGTATGTGTTAGAGAAATGGACAGATAATCAAGAGGGAAGAGGATGCTTCAGCTTCCCTTGGGCTGCTTCCCATTTCTTCTGTCAATTGTCATGATTGTCTCAGTGTCTAACTGAGGAAGTGAACAGTAAAATTGTTTATAATTTTAAAGTAAACTTTTAAAAATGTTTAATGGTATAGATTTTGATAAATTCTGAGACTCAGCCAAAGAAACTGCTGAGAAAAAAAGAAAGAAAGAGAAAAAAAAAACTTTTGCCAAAAATTTACTTTTTTTCTTGTTTTTCTGATTTGATATTATATATCTCTGGGTGTAAATAAGGTTGCTCCAAAAAAAGCTTTTGTTTTGTTCTCAATCAGGACACCTGTAACTGAGTTAAATTTTGCGTTGATACGACAAAGCAGTGAAAGCATTACATAAATTGATCCTAGTGTCCAAAAGCCTCTCCAAACAAATAAAATATAATAATTGTACATAAGATCTAATTACACATGCAAATACAACAATGACTAAAGATATGATCCCTCTTCGAAGCGTGCAGGCATGAGTAACGAGATCGCATAAAAAAAAGAACATTAAATCCTATTTTGTGTTATTTAAGACTATAGTTGTTCATATTTTGATAATTTTATCTCGGTGGGCCCGCCAGCAGGCCCATCCAAGCTTAAAGGGTTAAAACATCATACATTTGCATGACAAGCAAGGCTGCACAATAGTGTTTTGTTCTTTAAGGAATCTATGTTTCTTAACAGATCTTTTAAATGAATTAATAATTTTCATTCACTTCCATTGTTTCTGTCATGAATGTCTGTTTTTTTAACGAATCATTTGAGTCAGTGATTCAATAAGCTAATTTACATGCAATGAGCTCATTTACAATAATCAGGTTTGATCTTTTTTCTTAATTTCTCCCCTCTTTACCCTTCAACTTTGTTAAAAGTTTGCATTTTGTTCTCTTTTTCCTCTCCCCTTATTCTTCTCAATGTTAGAACATTTGAGAGCTTGCTGTCACTCAAGCTGTCACACTAGGGTTTTACTCAGCTGGGACCACTCTCAGGGTGACTGAACTCACAAGTGTTAGCAGTGGGATTGCAGATCACTCCACGTTTCTCTAAATCTGTGATGGACAGGTGTTTGTTTGACTTCCTGTTTGACACAAACAGTCCCCCAGGGTACCCCCTAGAGTCGGGCTCACCCAACCATCTGTCACATTGAGTTTTGTGATGTCAGAGAGCTGCTCCACAAGGCAAACATTTAAGACAGGATGGAAAAAGGCAATAAAAAAAGTGGAGACCAATGTGTCACACAAAACTCTGCTTGGTTTTAGATTCAGCTATAATTACAATGCATCAGTCAGGTGTTCATACAGAGCATTAGATCTCGTCCTTCAGATCTCTGCTCTTTACTGATGATCACCTGCAGCATTCACGGTCATGACTACTGACGTCACTCGAGAAAGACGCATCATCTGAAAGGGATAGTTCATCCAAAAATTTAAATTGAGATGTTAGGCAGAATGTCAGCCCCAGTCACCCTTCACTTTCACTGTGTGAAAATAAAATGCAGTGAAAGTGAATGGACCAAGACAAATGCTGCCTAACATCTCCTTTTGTGTTCCACGAATGAAAGTAATTCATATGGGTTTGGAACAACATAAGGTTGAGGCATAATAATGACAGCATTTTCATTTTTGTATGAGCTATCAGTTTAATAGAGGCCTGTGATTGAAGTAATTGAAGATGTACGTTTGAAAAGGACTCCTTGTTTCTTATTACAGTTGTTGAAGATTATACTAGATTTAATCATATACTAGATATGATCTTGTTTTTGTGCACACTTTAATAAGTACTCACCGTATACTTCATATTTTGGTGTAATTTAGTCTTTGAGATAACTTGCCAATCTATCACAAGCCACTGCACTGACTTTTATCTCCACTGTTTTGCTCCTGTTCAATTTCACAGCGGTACTTGACAAACTTTTTTCTCTGCCTCCTCTGGCATTTACTCCGAGATCAAGAGCATTGAGTGCAGTCTGCAGAAATAGCAGAGACACTTTGCTTATGTGCACTGCATTTTTCTCTGCTGGTATCTAGGCCATGGAGTGGGCCAGGGAGAGCCATGACTTCAGAAAGCTTTGCATTCCCTTTGTGCCTTCAGAATTTCAGGGTCTGGCTCATTGTTGGATTAAAGGGCACTCTTTGTGACCATATAATTTGCCTGTGCAGGGCTATACCAAGCACTATTGACTGGCACACTTTCATTTTTCATTTAGAACTCTGATCAGGCCCTGGATCAAGTAGATTTCTCTGAATGTAAAATTCGATTTCAGTGCATTTATAAATAATATTCCTGAAATAGACGCTGGCAACTTGAGTCTTTGGTATGTGTTTGGGCATCTCATGATGAGACTCAAGGTCATTTTGGAGTAGAAAAATAGTTATGTCTTGAAGTAATTCAGTTGGGAGAGATAATAAACTTTATCCGCAACAGAAGCATCTTGCTTTAAATGTAGGACAGACGGCTGTCACTTGCCACAAAAAAATATTCACTATAATCAAAATACCAAAATATCTCATTTTACTGGTCGCAATATCTAGTGCACCTGCCCAGTTTTAAACTAAAGCTATCAGTAGTTTACAATCTATGTGTAGTTTTATTATTAGAAATGTTCAATTTTATCATGAACATAAAATTATACAATATGAATATGGTGCATGCCTCAAAAGTAATGTTTTGTATAGGTGAGTCGCTTCAAAGTATTATTTGTATTAAAAAGTACTACTACTACTACTACTAGCCTTTTACAACTACTACTATTAAGTGCCAAAGTAGAATATAAACCTAACAGACTTTTTATGTAAAGCACTTTGGATTATCATTGTCTAGGCAATGTGCTATAAAATCAACTTTGCCTTGCCTAAAGCATTTGTTGTGCTCTAGTTCAATGAGTCCCAACCGGGGTTACAAGTACCCCAGGGGGTATGTAAGCAGATTCCAGGGGGTATGCGAAAAGAATTGGAAATTGCTATGTTGAACCTAACAAAATGCATGGCTTAAAATGATAAGGATTGGGGATAGGTAAAAATATATATTTTCCAATTAATCATGAGCTTCATTTGAACAGTCCCTATTTCGTTGTTTTACTATATGCAAAGTTAGGAACCAAGATAGCACTGCACGTTGAGATTAAAAGTTTGGTTTGACTCATTCCATGTCTGTGTCAAAAGACGAGATCCATGCAATAAAGAAACCGCTTGTTCTCTTATTAAAATGCGCTCACTGACTGAACTGCCGGTAGTCTTAGAGTACCGTTTTAGCCTTTATAGTTATACATATTAATTTAAATACTTGTAAGTAGTACAGCAAAGTAAAAGAAAACCAATTAAGATGTTTACATGACATAACACACTGTTGGCTTAAGCATAATCGGTGGACATTTGTGCATGTTAACGAGCTCAAATACTCACTCGTAACATAGAAGATGCTCATTTATCGCCACCTACTGGTGAAAGATATAATCTGCACAAATGGCCAGTGAATGAATCTGATTAAATCTTTTTTTGTGAAGGGATTCAAAATCCTCACCACTGCTGTGCAATATATTAAAGCTTGTTTTCAGAAAAATGTTCTGAAATATTAGTGTACTTTGTCTTGAGGCACTGTCAGAATCTTTTTTACTTGTTTTACACCTTATGCTTAAAACAAGTGAAAAAATCCGGCTACAAGTTAATATATTTTTTTTTATGGCAGATAATGAATGGATTTTGTCTTACCACACTTTTTTTTTTTTCCATCTCCTTATCAATGTATTATCAAGTCATGAAACATAAACAGTGATATAATTTCCTCCTGGCACTGTATTTAGCTTTCGGGGTTCCTCCATGAAAAGCCTTACATGTCATCCAAACTGAACTGCCATTCTCAAAACCTTAGGAAGTTTTCTTTGCCTCACTTTGTCAAATTGTTAATCTAAGAGAGTTGAAGTCATTACTGTGTCATTTCTTTGTTTACTATCACTATTTGCATTTGCCAAATATATTTTTCTTTCTCTCTAAGTCAATACCAACATTAAATTAAAAACTAATTTACAGGTTCATCATTTTATTTTGGGCTTTAATGCTAAAAAACACATAATTTTTCTCATACCGTACATTTCTTTTACCCGCTCTTCGTACTCTGGCCAAAATGCTCTGATTTACCTCCTGTCTCTTTAAGCCCCCATTTCCGAAAAGCCCAGTCTGCTCTGACTGGTCAGCTGGCCTAGTCTGTTATGACTGGTCAACCGCGTAGAGCGTGTGTCGGAAATGTAATGGCCCTAACCATAACCGAGTTTCAGGCTTTGTGAGAAGCTCTGTAAATACTATTGTAACTGTGGTAACAGTGGCATTGGCTTTTGTCTTACCAGCTCTAGCCAGAGTCTGATAATGAATAAATACGTCTGATCGACCGAACCACATTTGCAAGCACGACATGGGCAGGATTTTCACAGTGCTAAGTTTTAATTTTGTAGCTTTCTTACAAGTACACTGTGGATTATTGTGAACCTAACAAAGCTTCAAGTAAAAGACATGTATTGCATCCAAGTTAGTCATCTTTTGCTGGAATGTGTGTAGCCGAAATGTTTTTGCCCGATATATAAACAGAGAGCAGAGGCTTACTCCCGATTGGACATTACCGGGTGTATTAGTGACCGAGTTAGTCGTATACTACCAATAGCGGTCGTAAAATTACAGCTTGTAATTATATAATTATATTAGACTCTGGAGATTGACCATTTTTTTACACAGTTTTAGGTAAAAGCCGGCCCACAGCTGAATAGTAAACCCTTACCAAAACAATAACATTACATATCAAATTAACTGAGCGCTACCGTGGATTGCAGATGTAAAATGACCATTTGTAAAAAAATTAATCCAACTTCACACTTGATCACATCATGATAGTAAGAATGACAAACAATCTGCATAACTCTACACAATTGTAGGTAAAAGTGGGCCCGTAGCTGATTAGCAAAACTATTTCAACACAATAACATTAGCTAGCAGGTTAGCAGAGGCCTGCAGCTGTGCACTGGGTGTACACCGTAGCTACAACACAAAACTCTGCATTTGAACTCTCGGTAGCAGATAAATCCACAAATAATCAAGCATACTTACAGGTTGCGATCCTGAAGTGCCAGATTGTCCCAACAAAGACTGCACCGTCTTTCAGGAGTAACCGTCTTGAAAATCTGGCACTGGTTGTATAAAAATAAAATATAAAATAAAAATAAATAAATATTTACTAACCCTCATGTTATCAACCAATTTGCTATTATCGTTTCATTAGCTCTTTTCAATACAAGGAAAGTTAATAGTGACTGTGGTTGTCATGGTTGCTCATTTCACAAGTGAAAAGGGGTACATTTAATTCTCGGGGTAAGAGAGAGATTGGAAATTTGTCATAAATTGTCATGGTTGCTCATTTCACAAGTGAAAAGGGGTACATTTAATTCTCGGGGTAAGAGAGAGATTGGAAATTTGTCATAAAAACATGTGGACTTCTGTGGAAAAATGTATTTAAAAAAATAAATGATATGATCCCTTTAAAATGATATACAATTCGCTGTTTTTAAGACACATCAGATGTTTGTACACAAAACTAAGAGATTTTATGCTTTTGAAAACTATGCAATTTTTAATAGATGTTATTGTTATGTGTTTGGGCATTCATGGTGTCCTGCTACACATCAGCTGTGGCCCACATCTCTACCCGATAATTAGATTAGCATTTCTCCCCTTTCCCAGCCACAGAAATGCAAAAGTATTAGTTATCTGCAACCCACAGATGAGTTTTGCCATCATCCGAAGAAACTGATTGCATCAAGTCTGTCGGAAATTGTATTCCCATATGAGTTTCTACTTGAGCAACCCCCCAGCCAGCCTTACTGGAAAATTTCATTTTTGTGTAAATATTATTTGTCATCCGTTTACAAAATGCATTTTCTGGAAAATGTGTCATTGCTTATTTCTGCAGAATTATTCTGGAATGTTAAATATTACTAATAAATATTACAAACATCAGTTCCACATTCAGTTATTTACAGCTTCTAGGTGGAGATACAGTATTTGTTTCCTACTATTAGTGCCTGTTTCATTACATAAGCTTATAGCTGGGGTTTCAATGAAAGAAGTGTAGGGTAATGGCTTATAACACCTTTGTGTTGTCAGTTATTTGGCAGAAAAGGATAAACGTCAGCTTCCAGTCATCGAATGTGAGCTTGTTTTCTTGTTGTACATAGCTGCATCACGTCATTGTGTTTTGAGTTATTGAGCCTGTTTACATGCACACCAGTATGCTGATAACTCTGCTTATTTAAAATATTGAACAAAGCAAGAAAATCGTGTTTGCATGAGATTTGAAATAAGCGAGTTATTCTCTGCTTTTGACAGCAATCCGTTACCAAATCGGGTTACTGGGCAAAAATATAACCGTATAGAGCGGTTTATGACTGTACACCAATAAATGAAAGCCATTTAATGTGACCACACATGTTGGCTTATTAGGCTTAATCGGTGTAAGAACGTGCATGTAAACACTCTCATTGCTTATATATATATATATATATATATATATATATATATATATATATATATATATATATAGACACCGGTTTGCGAACAGTGGGAATGAGTATTTTGACCTTTTTGTTACAACCACAAACAGCAGGCCTACACATGCTTTAACTGAGTTTATGCAACAATGCATGCAATCAAACCTTGTAGCATATCTCCATGTAGAGGAGAGTGGTTTGAAATGTGCTGCCATATCTATTTGTTGTTGCCATCACTCTTGGAATTTGCGATTTGAATTTTAACATGTTTATTTTTTTCCACCTCTGATATCTGATTGGGATATACAGTATTTTTAAGTGTTTCTTTGTGGTAAGCAGTAAATCAAAGATGACTTTTAAAGGTTGAGTCACTGAAACTGTTCTTAAATTATTATTTACGCTGCATTTCAGTTGCTTGGGGGTGTTTGTAACACTCTCAAAGAGCATGCCAAACTGTAAGCAGGATACATTAAAGGATACTATTAAATACAGGTTAGGTTTTTGCTATGGTAGGTCGCCACTTGATTTCCAATGTAAAATCTAGGTCCTGAAGCAAAACCAGTTGAGAAACACTGGTTTAAATGACCCCTTACAGTACCATAGAAATATACGCCCTCTTGTTTTCTTGCAGAAAACGCATAACCCCATAAAACTGAGAGACAATCCCTGTAATTTCCACACAATCACTGGGACAGGAGAGAAAAGTGATGTGTGTAAAGGGACATGGCTTTTTATTGGAGACTAACATGGCTCTAAACATCACTGTGTTCTCTTTCAGACATTGGTGGATTTCTTCAGTGAGAAAACTGTCCCGTCACTGAGAGACTGAAGATATTCTACATCTGCCAGGCACCGCCTCTCTGGGATCTACAGGTGAAATGAACTCTTCTTTCACTGGCTTAATGTTTTTGCTCATATGTCTCTGGTGTTTCTTAATCATGGATGTTTTAGAAATATCCTCAGTTCATTAAAAAGTACCTTCTGCAAGTGGGTCTGCAAGAAACAAGCACAATAAATCCCAATCAAGGGGTTTAATTCATGGATGATTGTACTGTGGTGTACATACTAGGGTTGCACGGTACAGCAGTACTACAATAGTATCAAGGTTTTAAAGCTTCTAAATCTTTTTATAAACACTAGTACTGTAAGTAATGTTGTTTGTGGAGTAGGTAATATTATTTTCTCTGTTCAAATGTTCATTTGATTCAGAGTCAAAGACTTTTGTCTACAAAAACAACCCCTTCTCATGCTAAGATATTTAGCAACTGTTTCACAATGGAAATGTTACTGTGAGAGTAATGACTTAATGTCGACATATCAAAACAAGAGTTATAAAAATGAAACCGTAATGAAGACACGTACCCATTCAATGGCTTAAACTGTTGATTTGTCTATAGCCGTTTTCAGAGAAGAACATGCAATAGAATGTTTTTTTCAAAATTGTGCACATTTAGAGAAATATTGATTTGATTCTTATGTTAAATTCATAAAGAAATATTATTCATGCCCAATTCCAGTAAATTATGCAATATTTACATTTATGCATTTGGCAGACGCTTTTATCCAAAGCGACTTACAGGGACAATTGCCCTGGAGCCATCTGAAGTTAAGTGCCTTGCTCAAGGACACAATGGTGGTGGCCGTGGGGATCGAACCAGTGACCTTCTTCTGATTAACAGTTATGTGCTTAGGACCACTATGCCACAACAACTCCGATTAAATATCCTCTTCAATTTTTAAAAGGGGGTAGAGGAAACTTCCATTCGCTTTTGTTGTTGACGTCAACAACAAAAATTATGTCACTTGACGCATGTCCTGGAAAAACCATGAACAAAACTATGCAACATAAAAGGAAATGCAACCTAGGATACATTAAATACATTAAAAACTCCTTTCAATATGAAGTGCTAAAGCACTCTAATACTAATACATGGCATGAGTTCAACTCACCCAGGGTGCCTGGGGCGCTCGCATACATTTATTGTTCTGAATATGGTCATAGAATAAGTTATTACATCATGCCTACATCGGTGACCATATGTTAGGGATTTCCGCATACCATATTAGGATATTAGCTGTATTATCTCCATATGAAGGAAATATATAGTTTGTTTATATATTCCAAGTGGTCTTTGGTGTTTTTATCTTTAGTGCAAGCATAAAGAATTGGAGGACCTGTCATATCATAAATCTGTCATGTAATTTAAAAAAAAACGTTAAGTAAAATTGCTGATCACTTTACAATAAATTTAAGCTTCTCTTAAAAAAATAAATATTTATTGACTTTTATTTAGTTGATTTTAAAATTAATAAATTGTATGTACTGTTCAGAATTAACACAATAACAGAATACTCACTGCCCCTCTGGAAGAAATCAAATTAGTGGTATTATGATGTAATTAATGAATGAATGAATGGTAATCAGTGGATAGTAGGGTTGCTGCGGTATACCGGTTTCACTGTATACCACAGTTTGAAAATTGACTGTACATACCATGTACATTTGCTTATCTACAGTAATGAGAAAAAAACTGCAACCAGATGGAGAATCTCACCTGCGCGTCAACAACAAAAATAATGTCATTTGACGCATGTTGTGTCACCACTTGATATCCAATGTAAAATCTGTCCTGAAGCAAAACCAGTTGAGTTAAAGGTACAGACAGGAGCAGTCTTGTTATGTATACCTTGTCTTGTTTCACTGTTGCCCTTTTGTTTGCCATTTTTGTCACTTTTGCACTCCTTAGTTTTCACTTTTGTCCCTTGTTTAACTCCATAGTCTCCTTGTTAGCGTTCGTGTTCTCTGTCATTGTTGCCTTTGGTTTCTGTTAATCACCTTGTCATCTAGTTTGTGTTCTGTTTGTTCATTGGCCCCTTTGTCCCATGTTTTTGTATTTAAACCCTGTCTGTTTGTTCAGTCTCTGTCAGTCGTTGAATGTTTGTGAATATTGTTACCCTGGTCTGTGTTCCCTACCCGAGTTCTCTATTTATGTTTATTTCCCCACTGAGGGTTTTCCTTTGTGTTTTTGTTAACAATAAAGTAAGCTGCATTTGGATCCTCAACCTTCGTCTGCCTTCATTGCCTTACATTCTT